>NC_056744.1:493976477-494236477 GCF_019279795.1 Protopterus annectens
ATTAGAGTCTTCATTACAGAAAAGATGCTGTAAGACTGGTTCAGACACCAGTAGTAAATGTTTCTGATTCCGCCTGAATGCCATACCTTGCAACTCCATGACGTATAATCATAGTTCCTCACACAAATGTTTCACAAGTCCTATTCGATCAAATCCTTTTTCTGTCTGCATCCACATTATATCTCCTTCTTTTAAGGAATTCACAGGCTTGCTGGTTTTGGCATAGTATGACTTTTGGGACAAACACTTGTTTAGGAGTTGAGCTTTTAATGCTTTGTTGTTTTTAGCACTTGGAATCAATAAATTCTTACTGATTGGTAGTGTGGTTCTGGTATGTCTCAACATAACTCTTTGAGTAGGTGAACCAAGTAAATTGTTACGAGGAATATATCTGAGATTAAGCAGATTAAGAAAAACATCAGTAATATCTTGTTTAAATTCCTCCAAAAGCTGTTTTGCAATTTGAACAACACTCAGCCAAGCAATTCGATTGTGGGCATTTAGGACTACTAGTACATGAAAAAAGTCCCACATTTTAGCAAATCTTTTGAACTGCTGGCTTGTAAACTGTGCACCATTGTCAGAAATGACTTAGTGTGGACTACCGTGGACAGAAGAAATGTCTCTTCAATGTCATAATGACAGTAATAGAGGTTAGGTTAGGAAGTAGGTCAGTCTCAAACCAATTTGAATAACCATCTACTTAATACCAAATAATGTCGATCATTCCATTTGAAAATATCTGTAGCTAATGTCGACCAAAGTAGTTCACGAATCTGCCTTAACTGAAGTGATTCTTTTTGTTGATTCAGTTTAGTACAATTACAAACAGAACAAGCTGAAAGTTCCTTCTCAATATCTCTTGACATAGAAGGCCATAATACAAGTTCTTTTGCCCTTCTTTTGGTAGAATCAATTCCTGGGTGGCCACAATGCAAGATTTTAGTATACTCTTGTTGCAAGGACTTTAGAGCAATCACTTTTGGAACTTTCTTGATAATACCATCTTCCATCAAAATCTCATCTCTGTAAGGGAACTACTGATACACATCTACTGGTAAACAGATTAGTTTGATAGCCATTCTTGACTGATAAAGTGGTTGAGCTTCTGGAGAAACGGATCTGATGCTGTGTGAACACTAAGCTCATCAGGACATGTGGAAGAAAAAAAATTCTCACTTCCATGACTTCATAATCAGATTTCTCATTTTCATGCTGTTCAGTGGTTTTTCTGGGTGATCAGGATAAAGTATCAGCAAGATAAAGAAGATTGCATTTCTTGCAAACCAAGTGGAAATTGTAATTTTGCAATTTTAACACCATGCATTGCAATCTCGCAAGAGCTGTCTGTATTGTTTTTTCAATATAGTGATCAAAGGTTGGTGATCAGTCTCAATATGACTAGGACAGCCAAAGATATAATCATGGAACTTTGAACATGCAAATACAATTGCCAAAAGCTCTTTCTTTATTTGAGTATACTACATCTCAGTTTGGGTTAGAGTTCTGGATGCATAGGCTACTGGTATGCCTGCTTGAAGAATGACTGCACCAAGACCAAATTCTGAAGCATCACAGCAAAGAGTTAGTGGTTTGTGAACATCGTAATATCTCAAAGTGGGCAGACGGGCAATTTTCTGTTTCAGGACATCAAATGCTGTTTGGTGTTGTTCTAACCAGGACCAGGTTGCATCTTTGCATGTCAGATCTCTTAGCAGTGCTGAAAGTTGACTCAAATCTGGAATGAACTTGCCCAAATAGTATAAGTAATTTCTTGTAACCAGAATTTACATTTCTGAGGATTCAGTTTAATATTCACTTCACGAGCATGTTCCAGAACTTTCCTGAGGTTTCTATCATGTTCAACTTCATCATTGCTCCCTACAAGAATATCATCTACTTTATAGCACATGGATAGCCAGAAAATATTTGTTCATAGGTTCATAGGTTCATAGGTTCATACTAGGCTATCTGCCCTGGGGCATTTATAAGCCTAGCCCGATTGTGTTAGGCTTATGCCACCCCTTGATTTGAGTATACTGTGCCCTTTTTAAAGTTTAGTTTACTGTGCCTCTGTCTAATAGTGACACGGACATAATCCCCAGGACAAACCTATGATCCCCCATCCACTCATCAAGATTCTTCTTGAAGAGAGTTCCATTGCACATTGAAATTTATCCCAAGTGGCATTCTCAAAAATTTGTGTCATTCAAATGGTGTACTGAAAGTGGTTAGCAAGGAAGATTTTTGATCAAGCAAAATTTGCTAAAATTAACTTTTTACATCTAAGACAGAAAAAAAACAGTGGTATTTGGCATAAGGGCCCAGTAACTTCTTCAACTGCACCCGTTGGATGATAAGGTTGTTTTAATGCTTTGTTCAAATCTATTGGATCAATACATATTCTAATATCATCTGAGCTTTTGTTATCAGCTAGTACCAAGGAGGATACCCATTCAGTTGGTTCTTTTACTGGGCAAATTACTCCTAGGTGCATCATTCTGTCTAGTTCGGCTTTGACTCTGCCCTGAAAGGCTACTTGGACTTTCTGTGCTGGCCTGACAACTGGGCTTACCTTGTGGTGAAACTTCATGGAGTACACAACTGGGTGTTTGCCTAACTTGTCTTCAAAAATATCAGCATAGTCAGAAAAAATAGTTTGTGTGAAATTTTCATTGTTACACATGCTTATATGGTGGACTTTTTTATTAAATGAAAGCAGTCTCGTTTTCAAACTGTCTTTGAGGCCTAATAATGACTGCATTTGTCTTTTTTGTCTACATAAAACTGCAAGTCATAGCTGTTCCCAACAGAATAACATTAAAGCACTACTGAGCCTTCGGTTTGAATTTCTTCACCACCATAAGCAACAAGCTTTGCACACTTTGCCAGATCAAGCTTCTCACCAGCTTTTACTCTTAGCAAATGCATCTGCTGACATAACATTCCACTTTGAACCACTATCAGTTTTGAGCTCTGTAGGTCTCCTATTAATCCCAACAATACAAAATACTTTGTTCTCTGCCCACAAATCTACAGCATTGACTGCTTCACCAAGCACAGACACACCATTAACATAAAAAGTAGGGTTGCAAATTTCAAATTGATCAACTCGCCTCTTTGAATGCTCTTTTTTAATAAAAGAATGTGCTCCTTTAAATTTACAGTAATTGCACTTTTTATATGTGTAGCACTGCTGACCAAAATCTAAACACTTCTCTCGCTTGGGCTCATGGCTACCTCCACAATTACGACAGTTGACTATGAGGCTTGTCACAGGATTTGTGGAGTCACGCCCATGCTTTACTGAGTGTGCTCTGGGTTTCTCTGTAGCTGCTTTAGGTTTTGCCAAAGTGACCACAAGTTTTGCTAGAGAGGCTCAGGGTGCAGTCCTGCCCATAGGCCTGTATCTTTTAACCTCATGCTACATGCTATCAACATTAGCAGTAGAAGGCACTGCAAGTATGCTTTTCTCATTTGTAGCATATTCATGTGCATTTCTATGAGCTCATATATCTGACAAATCTCTATGGCCTTGTTTAAAATTAAATCACTGTCTTGATGCAAAATGTTTCTCACTGCATTATCTTAAATACCACACACAAGCCTGTCTTTTATCAACTCATCTCTTAGGTCACCAAATCTGCACGTTGTAGCCTTGTTTCTCAAGTCGGTTATATATGCTGCAAAAGTTTCAACAGGCTTTTGATCCCTTTAGTAAAATATGTGTGTTTCCACTGTAATATTCATTTGAGGGTTGAACATTTCTCTAAATTTATGTTTTTAGCACTCTAGGTCTTCCCGCATTTCAACTGGTACCACAACATGGCAATCTTTCCCCTCCCCTACAAACACAGCAGGTGCATGCACAAATGAATGCTCCCTTTCAATGACTTCTGAACCAACAAAATTAAGCATAATAAAAGCTTTTGCATGTACATCTGTCAGAAAATGCAGCCTGTATGAAAATATCGTACTGTTGCTCAAACACTCTCCAATTTTATGCAACATTATTATCAAATACAAGTGGACTGGGTTTGAAATCCATCTGCCATGCCAAAATATTGCCTTTATAATTATGTTCAAACCTGTGCCAGGTACTTGAAAAAGATTCAATTGTATTGCAGTCTCTTTGAAATAACTGCATTCTGCAAAATAACTGTTCTGAAATATTGCACATACTGGCCAACACTTTACACACTTTGGATACTTTGAATACATTTAGTTAATATGAAAAAGAAGAGCATAGTGAAAATATGTGGTAATTTTCCCTTTTTTATACATATTATGTGATTCAAAAGTTATTTTAAGCAGTTTCATAAGCATTTCAAGTACTTTTAGCAACATGTTGCAGTTTCAAACATTTCATTTAATTAAAAATTCATTTTGAATGCTTCATTTTATATTCATTGCAAAAAAAATCATTTAAATGGGTTTTAGTACCTGGAATTATCTTTTCTGACCAGTTTGTTAGTTGTTTGAGTTTCAGATGATCCACTCATGTATATTCCTCCATTACTGACTACACATTGTTTTGACTTCAGATCCCATTCTGACACCATGTTGTTCGTCTTGTGTATTCAAATAAGATGAGGTTTGGGTGTTCATTTAAGTTGTTTGTTACACATAAACACATCAGGATGGATGACTGAAACATAAAACCTAAGCAAACTAACTAACTGACTGACTGCTACACACATACATGCTTTCACTCCACCTACTCACTCTAAATGGCCATCTTGCTTGCACATGCTCAGTACTTATATGCATGTACCAATGGACTGGAATGGGTCTTGAAGATACAATACACACTCTGATCTACAGTGTGTAATACACTATAGATTTTTTTTCTGAAAAACCTAAAACTGACTCACTAGTCTCATGTAATACCACATATTACTGACAGGAAATAAGTCTGTATACTAACGATCATGATCTCATGCTTGACCACCTTGTTGATATTAACGTTACAAAATTTATATTTTCAGCTTAGCATAATAGTTTTCTGTGGAAGGAGACACTACTGGTGGAAAAGAGTAAAACTTGTCAAGCATATAACATGGTAGCTAAAGTACAAACCCAGCTATTAATGCCAATAACAGAAGGTAGACTTTGGAAGTGAAAATGAATAGGAAGGTGTGGTACTGAAGAATGCAAATCTAACAATGCCAATGATTCAGAAAAAAAAATGGAATTGTAGACATAAAAGAAACACACTGTTCTAGCATGAAGGCAGGTACACAGAAGATAAATGATGGCCAAACTTTATTGGATTATTAGAAATAAGGGCTAGATTTTATAATCCTCATGATGTCTAATGTACAACATAAAATTTGTCTCCTAAGCAGCAGAGGTCAGTCAGATGTTCTGTGCGGCATGAAGAAGGTATATTAGATGCAATTGTGGATGATGAATACGTGAGAAGGGTGCCATCCATCATATGTTTTAATGGTAAGAATTGTTATGAGATACTAAGTAGAAAATAATGACAAGAAACACAAAATATTTATTTCGATTGCAGTAATCAGGATTCCAACACTGAAAGGATCATTCATTTTCTATTGCCTGGGAAATAAATGATATGGTAGCAAAAGAAATATCTGAACAGTGCAGTGGTGTGAATAAGCACATTATAAAAAAAAAGAAATATTAAACAATGGGAAAACTCTGAAGTGAAGAAAGTGTTATGTCTTAAAACAACTGGATTTGAGGAAAACAGTGGTGTCATGGTGGACAGATTCTGGATTGAGGAAGATGAAGATTATGATGATGATGATGATGATAGTGTATATACATGAAATATGGAAAAAATATACTGGAATCTGCTCTAAGGAATTGCCTTTGCTACTGACAAGAAACAAGTCCTAGAGGATAAGAAAGAACTTAGGAAGGAAAATTGGAAAAAGAGCAATGCTCTGAAGAAGCAAAGGCAACATCGATCTTTGCTGACTAAAATAATGACATTTTAGGTGAAATATAGAAATGGATCAAAGGCTGTGCAGCCACATTCATGAAAAATGTATGCAAAAGGACTGAGAAACAATACCTTATAAGTAAATCTTACATTTCAAAAACCTATAAAATTCTCACAGTAAATACATTAAATGTATTGTATATATATTGTTTTACAACAATATAATTTCATGTGTGTGCTACTTAAATATGTACTTGTAGAAGTCACAGTCATCCATCATAGCATCTTCATTTTAGTTTTGATGTTTTTATATACTGACATTGTTAGCTGCTCTTGCCAACATCCTGGCAGATAGGTTCAGTGCTAACTTTAACCACCCTCTCAACCCTAAAGGGCCCACATCTATACAGGAAGAATGCAGAGTCCCTGTAATCACAACTATGCAGGTAAAAGCTACACTCTCTAAAGCCAAAAACACAGCAACCATGGGACCGGACAACATCCCAGGTTGTGTTTTACATGAACTTCAGAATGAACTGGCTCCCCACTAGTAACCATGTTCAATAATAGCCTCGCATCAGGCTTTGTGCCCACTGAATGGTGCACAGCAACAGTTATCCCACTCCACAAAGGGGGAGCCGCCACTGATCCCAGGAACTATTGACCTATTAACCTGAAGAGCTTGGTCATGGAACGTATCATCATGGAACTCATGAACAAGACATTGGTAACCTCCAAACTCTGGACCCCCACCCATTTTGGGTTTGTGAAAGACAGATCATGCCTCCTGAACCTGATTGACTTCTTTGAGCCAGTACCCATAGCCATAGATGAGGGTAAGGTGGTTCACACAGCCTATCTTGACCTTGCCAAGGCTTTCAACACCATCCTCCATTCTGGAAATATAGGTAAACTCACTAAACTAGGTATAAATCCCTACGTCACATGATGGGTTGCCAGATGGTTCACTGACAGAACCCACACTGTAAAAGTTGCAGACTCCAAATATGACCTCAAACCAGTGACAAGTGGAGTACCACAGGGTTCAATCCTGGGACCGCTCCTGTTTGGTATCTACTTCTCTGAAGTACAGGCTAACACAGAAGGCCTCTGGCTAATGAAGTTTGCAGATGACTGCAAACTAGGAGCCATAGTCAAGACCACAAATGATGTGGATATCCTACAGAAGGGCCTCACTGAAACAGATGCCTGGTGTCAGAGCCATGGCCTCAAGCTCAATGCCAAAAAGTGCAGTGTCATCCCCTTTGGTAAAAACTCTGTACCCATGAACTACCACATAGGCAGAAATCTACTTAACACCGAATGTGTGATAAGAGACCTTGGGACCCAGGTGGGCAGTAGTCTCTCCTTTGATAGTCACATCGCCACAGTAGTCAGGAAGTCCTTCTATGTGGCACACCTCATAATAAAAGGGATCTCATCCAGGAAAAAAGAGGTAATTGTTCCCCGCGACACTCATTAGACCCATTATAGAGTGCAACGCCCCTTTTGGAATGTACCTCAAAAGACATCTACAGCAGCTGGAAAGGCCAGAGAGGTACCTCACAAAGAGGATTACTGGCCTCAAACAAATGCCCCACACTGACCGTATCAAAAAACTCCAGCTTTATTTCGTAGCATATCACATACTCTGAGGTGATCTCTGCCTAATGTTTATGCTGTGTCAAACCCAGAGCTGTTGGACATGCTACACCTAAAGAAATCCCAATCCCTCTGAGCTACACGCTCTAGGGACCTAAACCTTGTCACCACAATAAACAGAACATGCTGGAGGGATAGATTCCTGTCCCAGAGACTTCCCATACTCTGGAACAGGCTACCCATCTATGTCAAGCAAAGTTCTACATTAGCACTCTTCAAGAAAAATCTTGATGAGTGGATGGGAAATAAGAAATACACCCCGGAATCACTTCTGTGTCTCTGCTTGACAGTGGCACAGGAAAATAACTTTCTTGGGTGGCCTAAGCCAGGGAACCTTGTTGTCTAGGCTTACGCAGGCCCTTGGGCCAATTGCCTAGTATCTACCTATGAACCTATGAACCTATGCTATAAGGAAATAATTATTGTGTAAGACCAAGCTGTTGTGATGCAAACCTCTGTCAATGCTATGAAGCTGTTGCTTATACAACTCTTATAAATTACTACTGTTTATAAATAAATATGCCTACTTTGCCTTTGGCTTGAGAATATTTGCTTTTTCTCATAGTTTCTTGCATGATAAAAGCCATTCAAACTTTATTTGTACTAAGTTGTGTCCTTTTGCCACCATAATAATAGAAATAAATGTATTCGGACTCTTAAGCTGACATTTTTGATGTTTACCTTCTTCCTTATGTAGCTGTATTCCTTTTTCTCTCCATTGTTTAATAATGTACTCCTCTTGTGCTAACAGCCTCAGAAAATAAGTGTTTCAACCTTGCAGTGTGTTTCCGCTTGTTGTACTCCTTACTACGTTCTTTTATTCCCTGATGAAATGCCATTCTTTTCCATTCCCTAGAATGATTTATGAATAATTTATTAGAGAAACCCTAGTGGCTTAGTTTTACATGTGTCCTCTTAGTCTGCAATATTTTTTCTTTACGAATTTGCTACTTTTTCTGACTTGTATCATGCTATGATTTTCTCCTTCTCTGTCTTAGATTTTTGTATTTCCTTCCTTCTATAATTTTGTAAATTCTAACTCAAGTAACCTTATTATTGAAACCTACATCAAAAATAAGATCACTTACAATTTTTCAAATTATTTGTTTTAAAATGAACCATCAGCTTTAAAAAAACAGGGTCCATGCAGTATTTGCTTCTGAAACACAGATGGAGTGTAAGAATTAGAAATGCACTTGTTACTGCTTGTGTTACAGTCACCAAATTTGTGTTATACAGACATTATGTGATATAGCAAGGATACAGACCTTAAAGATATCTTACCCGTACCCCTTCTAACATAAATAGTCAGGTAACATCACACTATTATCCAAGTTATAAAAAGTGACCAGAGGACAATAATGGCAGTGGATTGGACCACCCTTTTTGTCTGGCTAGATATTCTATCTACTATCCATGATTGCCACAGAATGAACAGTCATATGCACACATATATGCATGAACTTATACATAAACAAACGTGCATATACATGCAGACATGCATTAACATACACACACACGCACACACATATGCACATGCAAGCACATACATGTGCACATAAAGATGAACACACACACACACATTCAAAGAAGCATGCATGAAAACACACATAAATATATGCATTTACACACAGACATGCACACACACACACATGCACGCACATGCATGTGCCCATAAAGATGAACACTCATATTCACATAAGCATGCATGAGCACACAAATACACAAACATATGCATATACATGCAGACATGTACAGACAGACACACACATAGACACACACACACACACACACACACACACACACACACACACACACACACACACACACACACACACACACACACATGCACACGCACACACACACACACACACACACACACACACACCTGCACATGCACACACATTCATACACACACACATACACACATAACACATGAATGCATGAAAACCATAGATATTCCTTTACCTCAGCAGTCCCACTAACCACGCCAACATCTGATTATGCTAGTCAGATTTGATTGATCAAGATAAGATTCAGGGCTTTATCCATATGTACCCCACAGAAGTGGAAAGCTATTTGTTTGAGTGGCTCATATGTTTTTATAATGCTAAAAATTATATTTTCAGTATTGCACAAGAAAACCAAGATGTAGAGAAAGTATTTGTCAACCTAAAAACTACCAAAATGATGTTATCCTTTCTTAATGGATGATCAATGCTTAAGCTACAGGCATAACTACAAAATTACTTAGCTTAATGTTCAGACCCAAGATATACACTACCTTGTTTAGAATCATAGCTAGAAAAACTGCTTTTATAATGCATTTTAACATCTGCAGGTCTCAAAAATCAATCAGAAAACATGATTGTCATTAAGGAATACGATCAATATTATATTTTGATAAAAGCTTTGTGGTACTGCTAATAGGGATCGCCTTGGAAACATTGAACTTGTGTTATAACAATCACAGAAACTAGCATTGTTTTTATCCTACATTGGCGATGAACAACTTGTATTCCAAAAATAGAGGTACTTTAACAGGACTTTGAAAAAGTTTTTTTTAAGGTTCGATAAATATATCTAAAACAGCCTAGCAATAATAGAAAGAATGGTATTCATAGCCCTGGGTTTTGGCTGAGCCCACCTGTAATCAGTGAAGAGTGGAGCTACATTAATATGTAAATAAGGTGAGTGCACCAGTAATCAGTAAAGAGTGGCGCTACATGAATATGTAAATAAGGTGAGCGCACAAGTAATCAGTAAAGAGTAGCACTACATCAATATGTAAATAAGGTGAGTGCACCAGTAATCAGTAAAGAGTGGCGCTACATGAATATGTAAATAAGGTGAGCGCACAAGTAATCAGTAAAGAGTAGCACTACATCAATATGTAAATAAGGTGAGTGCACCAGTAATCAGTGAAGAGTGGCACTACATGAATATGTAAATAAGGTGAGCGCACCAGTAATCAGTGAAGAGTGGTGCTCCATGAATATGTAAATAAGGTGAGCGCACCAGTAATCAATAAAGAGTGACACTACATCAATATTTAAATAAGGTGAGTGCACCAGTAATCAGTAAAGAGTGGCGCTACATGAATATGTAAATAAGGTGAGCGCACAAGTAATCAGTAAAGAGTAGCACTACATCAATATGTAAATAAGGTGAGTGCACCAGTAATCAGTGAAGAGTGGCACTACATGAATATGTAAATAAGGTGAGCGCACCAGTAATTAGTGAAGAGTGGCGCTACATCAATATATAAATAAGGTGAGCACACCAGTAATCAGTAAAGAGTGGCACTACATCAATATGTAAATAAGGTGAGTGCACCAGTAATCAGCGAAGAGTGGCACTACATGAATATGCAAATAAGGTGAGCGCACCAGTAATCAGTGAAGAGTGGCGCTACATGAATATCTAACTAAGGTGAGCGCACCAGTAATTAGTGAAGAGTGGCACTACATCAATATGTAAATGAGGTGAGCGCACCAGTAATCAGTGAAGAGTGGTGCTACATCAATATGTAAATAAGGTCAGCTGAGATCATTCACACTGACCAGGGAAACTCACCGGCATTTTAATTAAGATGCCTACCTATGGCAAAAGTATAAAGTCCTTCCTTGTGAATAAGCATTAAGGGAAGACCTATTACATAAATAAGGACAGGGAAGACCTATTACATAAATAAGGACAGGGAAGACCTATTACAGAAATAAGGAAAGGGAAGGCCTATTACATAAATAAGGAAAGGGACGACCTATTACATAAATAAGGAAAGGGAAGACCTACTACATAAATAAGGAAAGGGAAGGCCTATTACATAAATAAGGAAAGGGAAGACCTACTACATAAATAAGGAAAGGGACGACCTATTACATAAGTAAGGAAAGGGAAGACCTACTACATAAATAAGGAAAGGGAAGGCCTATTACATAAATCTGGAAAGGGAAGACATATTATATAAATAAGGAAAGGGAAGGCCTATTACATAAATAGGAAAGGGAAGGCCTATTACATAAATAAGGAACCTGGAACCTTAGATGCTGGCATATCAGTGCATTTCATAGAGATAGGTGTAAAACTGCCTAATTTGCATACAAAACATGTAAAGTACCCTGAACTAATGCAAATAAGTTTAACAGCACCATATTAACTTGGGTAATTGGAGTTACTTGGAAAATGATTTGGGAAACTGCAGACTTCATAAAGTAAGAAAAATAAGAGAAACATGGAAAATTATTATTAAACCATTCAAAATGGGGTGAGATTATTGAGTTTACTTCAGTTAATGTTTGTTTTATTGATATGATGGGCATATTAGAATGGCTTTGGTGAATAAGCTGTCATTTGTAAATGGGAAATCATTACAGCTTCAGTGGAAATGGTTAGTGATCACTGAGAAAAAATGTACTTTAGTGTATTTTAGTGATTGTGCTAGAGATGCAGTGATTGTAATTTGAATTCCTGATGTGGCAAGGATGCACTTGGGTTGGAAAGATTCACTGACAGTGTTGTGATTACAAGAATGTCATAAGGGCTAATAAAAGGACGAATATGCATGGTTTCTTCATTATTGTGAATGCATTCATGATATCATTACTTCAGCACAACTTTACTTGGCTGGTCTCTGCATCTGTATATCATCATGGGGATTGTCTCACATAACTTTTTTTCTGATCAATAAGAGATCTGGGAACAGAGGTTGACAGCAACCTCTCTTTTGACCACCACATTGCTACTGTGGTCAGAAAGTCCTTCTTTGTGGCATATCTCATTACTAAGGGTCTTGCATCCAGGAAGAAAGAGGTTATTGTCTCCCTCTACTCTTCCCTCATTAGGCTAATCATCGAGTACAATGACGCATTTGGCATGTACCTCACTAGACACCTGCAGCAACTGAAGAGGCTGAAAAAGTACCTCACAAAGAGGATTCTAGGCCTTAAACACTTGTCCAATATGGACAGGTTCAAAAAACTCCAACTATTCTCTGTCTCATATCACCTACTTAGCGGCGATCTCTGCTTGACTTACAAATCCATGTCTGACCCAGCTCTATTAGAAATGCTACATCTAAAGAAATCCCAATCCCTCCGCACCACATGCTCCAGAGACCTCAGTCTTATTACCACAATCAACAGAACATGCTGGGGGGACAGGTTCATAAGCCAGAGACTGCCTATGCTATGGAATAGACTTCCCCTACATGTCAAGCAGAGCACCTCACTGGCCCTCTTCAAGAGAAATCTTGATGAGTGGATGGGAAATAGAAAATTCATCCTGGGGATCACTCCAGTGGCTCTACTCGACAGAGGCACTGGGAACTAAGGTCGGGTGGCACGATGCCAGGGTAATCCTATGGGCTAGGCTTGTAAAGGCTCCAGGGCCATTAGCCTAATACACACCTATGAACCTATGAAGAAAGCAGGTCTTATGTGAAAGTTTTCTGTATGAGTGTGCAGTGATGGTACACACAAGGAATTAAGGCAGGAAAGGACAACTTAAATGATTTTTAGCTGGTCAGCAAGAATTTACATAGATTGCAAAGTAGATATTATAGGCACAGATATGTTTTTAAGAACAGACATGCATATAATGCGAAAATGTGACTATTAATCAGAAATAAGTAAAAGAACACCAGTAAAATATGCATCTACATAATTTTTCATTTATATCTCATTATAGTTAATTTGCTTACAGCTATTCTTGGCCATTGTGTGTTAAATTAAAAGGCTTCTATGAACTGCCACCTAGCTACCCTCAGTTGCAGACAGCACAAATACCCATAACACATTCCCAAAAGGACTATGAATACCATCCTAAATGTAGCATCTTCCTATAATAATAATAATAACAATAAAGTTTACAGAAAGACTCATAAGTTAAAGAATATTCTACACAGATGAGTTATGCATTTAATAACCAGGTAAGTGACTTGTTCAGCACAGCCCCGTTTAAGACAAGTCTGTCAGAACCTGCATAAGGACAAGTTGTCAGGAAGTATTTATGATTACATTGTGAAGGACACATCAGACTTTAAGTACACCGAGCAGAAGGTAGCTGATAAGCTCCTATCACTCAGTGCACCTTAGCAATGTAGACTTCATTTTATTTATTTATTTATTTGAAGTTTTATATATAAAATAGTCATAGTTATTATATTCATTAAAAATTCATTAACCTATAACATTTTGAATGTGTTGATCTCTAAACAACAGTTATATTATTTCTAACACAGTGTCATGGCTATGTACATTATGCACAATGTATGACATCTATATGGAGTTATTGTCCGTACTTATATAATATGACATTGTTTGATAAAGCATAGGAATTCCCTTGTTCTGTTTTCTTAATATTAGCTGCCATTTTCAAATTTCTCTAAAAGCAATGTCAGTTTAGAATCGTTCATTTCTTACATAAAACAAAATGTCACATGATGCAGGCTACTCATCGCAATGCCATGTTCTAAAATATAAAAGCAAGGTACTTACACATTTTAGTAAAACAAGGAGTTTTTTTCTAACAACCAAGCTCATGTATGAAATGGTCTATATAATCTAAAAATTTCTGTCATTTTCACTTTAAGGGAGACAAGACATGAATCAATAGTATCCTTACAATAACATCTATTTCATAGGTTCATAGGTGTGTACTAGGCTAACGGCCCTGGAGCCTATATAAGCCTAGCTCAAGAAGATTCCCAGTCATCATGCCACCTGAAGTTAGTTCCCAGTGCCCCTGTCAAGCAAGGCCACTGAGGTGATCCCCGGGGTGAACTGCTGCCTGATGTTAGGCCTCAGTGTCCCTGTCAAGCAGGGCCATTGAAATGATCCCCATGGTGAGCTTCCTATTGCCCATCCACTCATCAAGATTTTTCTTAAAGAGGGCCAGTGAATTGCTCTGCTTGACGTGAATGGGACATTTGTTCCAGAGTATAGGAAGCTTCTGGGTTAAGAGCCTGTCCCTCCAGCATGTTCTGTTTATTGTGGTAATGAGGTTTAGGCCCCTGGAGCATGTGGCATAAAGGGATTGGGATTTCTTTAGGTGCAGCATATCTAACAGCTTTGGGTCAGACATGGCTTTGTAGGTCAAGCAGCGATTACCTCTAAGTAGGCGATATGAGGCAGAGTATAGCTGGAGTGTTTTGAGCCTGTCCATATAGGGCATTTGTCTAAGGCCTAAGATCCTCTTAGTTAGGTATTTTTGTGGCCTTTCTAGTTGTTGTAGGTGTCTAACATGGTACATACCAAATGGGGTGTTATATTCAATAGTAGGTCTAATGAGGGATGAGCAAAGAGGGATTATGACCTCTTTCTTCCTGGATGAGAAACCTTTTGTGATAAAATGTGCCACATAGAAGGACTTTCTGACCAGAGTGGCAACATGGTTATGAAAGGAGAGGCTGCTGTTAACCTGTGTCCCCAGGTCTCTTATTGCACCTTCAATATTTAGTGGACTGCCGCCCATGTGGTAGTTCATGGGCACTGAATTTTTCCCAAAGGGAATGACAATGTACTTTTTGGCATTGAGCTTAAGCCCATGGCTCTGGAACCAGTCATTGGTCTCAGTGAGGCCTTGTTGTAGAATGTCTACATCAGTTGGAGAATCAATAATGGCTCACAGTTTGCAGTCATTTGTGAACTTGGTCAACCAGAGTTCCTTTGTGTTGGTTTGAACTTCAGACAAGTAGATGCCAAACAGGAGAGAACCCAGGACCGATCCCTGTGGAATACCACTTGCAACTGGAAGGTAGTCAGATTTAGAGTCCACTACTTTTAAAGTGTGGGTTCTATCAGTGAGCCAGTTGGTGACCTATCTTATGACATAAGGGTTTATGCATAGTTTAGTGAGTCTATCAATGATTCCTGAGTGAGGGATGGTGTTGAAGGCATTGGCAAGATCTAGGTAGGCTGGGTGAACTACCTTGCCCTCATCCACAGCTCTGGTGACAGACTTGAAGAAGTATGTCAGGTTGAGCAGGCATGATCTATCTTTCACAAACCCAAACTGCATTCCCTATGTCCCTATTAATAAGGTCCACGATGATGTGCTCCATAGCCTTACATATCAGACTCATCAGGCTAATGGGGTGGTAGTTCCCAGGGTCTGTAGTCACTCCCCCTTTGTGGAGTGGGGTGACCATAGCAGTGCACCATTCGGTAGGAACAAAGCCTGAAATGAGGCTGTGATTGAACATGGTACTCAGGTGTGGTGCCAGTTTGCTTTGTAGTTCATGTATAACACAGCCAGGGATATTATCAGGTCACATGTATGCTGGATTCTTGGCTTTGGACAGTGCAGTTTTTACATGTGTGGCCATGATGATAGGGACTTGGCATTCCTCAGGTATTGTGATGGGCCCTTTAGGGGGTGAAAAGGGGGTAAAGTTCTCACTGAATCTGTCAGCCAATATGTTGTTAATATCAGTTGGTTCTGTAAATGTATTGCCATTGTGCTGTAACTCAGAACAGATCTGAGTAGATTCTTGACATAACTATAGAATGCCTTGTGGTTGTCTTTAGAATTTGCAGCAATTTTGTTTTCGGAGCTAGCTTTAGATGATTTGATGAGGGATCACAGTTTTTTGCTGAGGCTAACAAGGGAGTTTTTCCAGTCTTGGGATTTCAGTCTTTTCTGCAACAGTTTTTTCCTTCTGTTGTAGAATTTGTTTATGGTAGGGTACCACCAGATTGGCTTCCTTTTTTTTGGAGAGCGTCTTGGTTCTTTTTGGTATGGCCCGTTCCATGCACTTGTGTATGTGCTCATACAGTGCATTGGTGTATGATTCAGCAGTCATGCACCTATTTTTCATTTGTGTGGGCATTGTGAAGTTTGCCATCTATGTTTCTAGAAGCCCAAAATTGGCTTTGGAGAAGTTTTTTTTTTTTTTTTACAGTGGTTTCCTTTTGTGGGGGTGTGGGCGGGATGTGGATGTCCATGGTGATAAGCTTGTGGTAAGATCTGACCTGGGAGGAATTTATTTCAAGTGTAGAGCAATGGTTGCCCATGCTGGTAATTACCAGGTCATGGATGTTTCTACCCCTGGTGGGGGTAAGAATGAGTTGGTCCAGAGCATTGGAATTGATGAATTCCAGAAAACGTTGGGTAAGTGTGTTGGTACATGGGTAGTTTTCCCAGTTAATGGAGGGATAGTTAAAATCTCCCAGTATAAAGGTATTGGGTTGTACCCTGATATTTTCCAGTGTGTTTAGGAATGTGTAGTGGGTGTCTTGGGACATGATGGGGGATCTATAGCAGGCAACAACCTGAATTGCAATTTTACCCAGTGTTAGCTGTACCTGAAGTATCTCTGATGTGTTATGTTGGGCTACTTGTCTGGAGGTGTGCATATCATTTATGAATATGGGGACACTACTGCCTTTAGTCCTTCGGTCCAGATTTGGGGGCGAAAGTGTTGCATGAATTATAGCCTGGTAGTGCTGGGATGCTCTCTGTAGTATTGAACCAGGTCTCGGTCACTGCACAGGTGTCGATGTTCTCCATTTTAAGGAGTGCTTCGAGCAAGTGCATTTTGAGATTTAGACTTCTAGCATTGAGTATCATGACCCTCAGATTTTGTTTGCTTGTAATTGTTACGGGGATAATTTTGTCTTCAGGACATTGCATAAAAAAAGGCACTATAGTGGTGGCAAGAGCCTTGGCCAGTATCCGGAATCCCAGGAGTGACAGTTGCAGTACATCTCTGGTGAAGCATCAAGGTCTGTCGATCATGTCATCCCAGGCAGACAGATACTGGATCCCCTTAGAATGACACCAGAAACTTAGCCAATTGTTAAAGTCAATCTTTTTTTCTGTTTGTACTGTGGTATCAATTTGGGTGATGGTAGGAAGCTACTCAGGGCTAGGGTCATACCTGCCTGGGTTACAAGATCCGAGAGCACCTCTATGTCTCTTTTCATGTAGTCCAAGGAGGTACATCCCAGGTTGTTCACATCAACATTGACAATGACAGAGTCTTATTTGTACCTGCTGTGGAGTGACCTAAGTGCATGCATTATGTGGCGGATCCTGGCATCAGACAGGCAGCTGACCGTAACTTTCTCCTTATTCAGCCTAGCAAGTGAGACATCAGTGTGCCTTACTATTGAGTCACCTATGGCTAGTATATTGTGTAAGTTATTTTGCCTTAGGGGCTTTGGTTGAATGGCACACTGTTTATGTGAGTTATGTGTTTTGTGGTTTGTGCTGGGATGTGGTGGTTGTTTGAATTTCTGCCTCGGAGGTCTCTGTTATTTGGGCAGATTTTTATTGAGATCCTCCTCGAAAGTATGTGTGTGTTTTGTGTTACTATGTGAGGGTTGTGGTGGTGTATGTTCTGGAGGGCTATGTGTTCAATGTGGTGTGGTGCAGGTGCTGACCTTCTCCTCTTAACTGGCTAATCCAGTCTTGGCTGGAGAGTGCCTGGCTTCCAATTTGGCTATATATGTGCATCTCTCACAAGTCATAGTGCTGGGAGTTAAGAGGAGAGGGCTGTCTGTGTACATAGGACAGTTGTTACATTGCCTCAGGATACCCAAGTTCACCAGATTGATAGGAAAAAGTACAGGGAATTGTCCTTTAGACATGCCTGGATAGATGCTCAATATATTAAGTACTGGAGCTGTTATCTTACTTTCCTTTGTGGAGGGTTTAGAGCTGGTAGCAGTATATATGCTACAGTAAATGCTGCAAGGAGTTCTGAGCAAGTGCTGGACTTAAATTACCTAGTCTGATTGCAAAAATGTCAAAACTAGCAAGATCTAAAGGAAAATTTGAAGAGTAGACTTTCTGGCTCCGATAAAACTTTACCCTAGCTTAGCGGTGCTGCACATCATGCAAACCCGCACAAACACGGGTTTTTAAGGCAGAAAGTTAAAAGGGATAGAAAGCAACACAAAACAGCCAATAAGATACAATTTCAGAGCTGGAAATCACTCCCCTAGTGATAGATAGACTGCTCAGTGCTTACCACTCCCACTGATAAGCAGAAAGACTTCCCTCTACAACAGCAAGGTCCTGACAACTCAGAAACTCTAAATATAGCCCTGGAATCAGCAAATCTGAAATCCGTAGTATACTAGCTAGAGAAATTGGTGGGAAATGAGCAAACACTTTTTTTTTCTTTTTTTGAAAAATAGTCAGAAAAAACTATTTAAACAGCAATAAACACACCGTTAAGGCACAGAAAAAGCTAGCACAACTGAGTGTGTAGCCTACAACAGTAAATGCAGCAGAAATAACTTTAAAAAATCACTAAAAAGTGCAGTAAGCAATCTTATATAGCAAAATACAGTATCAGTAAATGCAGTAAGCTGAAAACGGCTAGTTTAAAGTACGGAAAGCAATTACAGGGAAAAAAAGGCAAACTGAGGTACTTATAGTCAAGCAAAGTTTCTATTTCTCCTTTCTGCTACTGTAGTAGTTTGCAGGATGCCAAAAAAGGATCCACAGAACTAAAACAAGTGCAAACCATGCAAACATGGGCTTTTAAGGGAGAAAGTTAAAAGGGATCGAAAGCAGCCCAAAACGGCCAATAAGATACAATTTCAGAGCTGGAAACCACTCCTCTAGTGATAAATAGGCTGCTAAGTACTTACCACTCCCACTGAAAAGCAGAAAAACTTCCCTCTACAACAGCAAGGTCTGGACAACTCAGAAACTCTAAATACAGTTCCGGAATCAGCAAATCTGAAATCCGGAATCTTCTAGCTAGAGAAAATGGTGGGAATTGAGCAAACAGAAATATTTTTTTTTGGTTTCATCTTCTATATCTGAGTGAACATAAAATATACAGCCACCTATGCCATGGATCTGTATGCTCATTAACATGCATGCTTTGACAGAACAGTCCTACCAGAAGCAAATATAGTAGGAAATTGCACCACAAACCACCCTGGTTTTCAGTATATGTTAATAAATTATGGAACAGAAAGATTAACTTGCAAGGCCAGAACCTCCCATTGCAAACAGAATGTAAAATGCCTCACCAGGAAGCTGAGGTCAGCTATAAAGAGCAGTAAAATATCCCATGTATGTAGGCTAGCTGTTGATGGTGAGAATAATCATAATTCCTTTAGTTATATTAGAAAACTAAAGCATAATTCATATCACTGCTTTGAAGTTATCTGTAATGGTACCTCTCATTCCAGTGATGTTTTTGAAATCTTAGAAACAGTAATGCATTCTCATTCACAGCATACATTCACCCACTCAGTTTCCATCTCCCTGCACAATAGTCAACAAACATATCAACATACACATACCAGAACATTTACAAAAAAGCTCCTACCCAGACATACATTTCTCTGATAGACAAAGCAAGTTTCCTTTATAAATAAATGTTTAAATTATAAGAGATAGACATACCTAGCAAAACCCATGTCCAATGTGTGTATATACTATTGACAAACACACACACACTCAACAAATACACCCATTAAATCAGTGTGCTGTGCAATAAATAGACACCAATAAGCAGACTCCTAATGAATGTCACTTTATGATTTAATGCACTGGACTCAATATACATGTGAGTACTTACAAGGGAATCCTTGCAGTACTCATAGAAATGAAAGGAGAGAAGATACTTTGAAAATGATGTTACTCTAGTATCAACCAGAACACAAGCAGTTTGACAGTGGTACAGACAACAGTCCAAACATGGAAGACAACTATTTTTAGACTTTTCTAATATTCATACATTAAAACTTTCTCTTGCTTTCACATTTTCCCTGTCTTCAATATTTTTCAGAAATTTAACTAAAATAACTGTTGTACAAAAGATAATATTAATCCTTCACATGTGTTTCTCTATTTAAGTTTGTGACACAGCCTCCTTATCTTCATATGGGTTTTTGTTGGGTGCTAATGTTTCTTCTCCCATCCTAAAGGATTATTCTAGATGAACTGGTAATCCTCCAAATTGTGGATATGTGTACATGCTGTGCATGTTGTGTGTGTGTGTGTGTGTGTGTGTGTGTGTGTGTGTGTGTGTGTGTGTGTGTGTGTGTGTGTATGTGCAGATCCTGAAAAAAAGGTAGGTGCTCTGTTTTGAATAAATTCATGCCATATCATGGCTTTGTTCCCTTTGATTGCCAGAACAGGATCCAGTTCCCATCTGCGTTGTAAGTAAATTAAGCAAATTATCAGAGAATGAATAAAAAAATAATGATTAAGTATATTTGGTCCATCAATCTGACTGCAAACATGTCAGATTTGTGTTATAAAAAGTATTAAATGTTTGCAAAATAATGTCAGTAGAAATTGAGGATTTCAAGTATTTTTTAAACTTTTGAACTTTTACAATTGCAGATTCAAAGCTGTAGCATGTGAAATGCTGTCATCTGAATGTGGGCCATAAACATTTAATCCAAGTACGCCCATCTTTTCATTGCTGTATTTAATCATGTATATTCTTGCTTGTTGTTCAGCTAATGCAATAATATTGTGTTGCTTCAGTTAGTGGGCACACCATGGATTATCTTACAAATAAAATCCACAAACAGCAAGCAAGCAGGTACCAAAGTACAAAAACTAGTAATGCACACCAGTACCACTGTCAAGTGAACCAATAAAGCCACGGATAGATTCTTCCGTGAACACTCGTTTATTAAGTAGATTCCAAACAGTTGCAGAACCACACATCTGATGAAGTTTATCAAATGAAAATGGAGAGCTTAAGATGTTTATGTATTTGTGTTAGTGCTTGTGGTTCTGCAACTGCTTGTAATCTACTTAATAAACGAGTGTTCACAGAAGAATCTACCCGTCACTTTATTGTTTCGCCTGACAGTGGTACTGGTGTGGATTACTATCTTACAAATGAGTAAATGTGTCAGAATCCTGAAATCTTGCTAAATATAATAATTTTCCTTTATTTCATACTTAATAACGAAACTTTGACTTTGACAAGCAGTATGAGAAAAATCAATATGACAGGCATAAAGAATAGGTAATGTTCATGATATTATTTTTTAAATTGTGTAGTATTTAATCTACAAATACTGAAATTACCTATGACAATTACTGGAAAGGATATAGACATTACAACTGCCATACTAATCAAATTAATATGGAAAGCTTGGACAAATGTCTAGTTCATTAAGAGATATAAATCAGAAAGCATGAGTTGGTTGCTTACTACTTCTTGATAAATTATGCAGTATGACATAATTTTTATTTAAAAAGCATCATGCTTTGTTATGATTTTTAAGAGGTATTCAGTTTATCCAATAAACTACTAAAACATTATAGCCGTGGGTGATTACTCCATACAGTTACATATGATAGAAATCAGATCCCTTTTAATACTGTATTTCAGGAATTAGTCAGAGATTAATTATCTGTCAAAATAAATCTACAAACCAACAAAAACAGTACAGAGTTGCATTCAAGTTGCTTTAAGCTTTAAGACTGAAATTGCTGGAGTCATTAAGCTAGGAAAGGAATGTAAAATAATAAAAAGTGCTAAACCTGTACAAAAATGTCTTACAAATTACTACTCAAACGTTAGTCTGTTATTATGTACCTGCAATCATGCACTCACAGAAGTGCATCACATTGTGCTCAGTTAATTTGCAGTTTTGAACATGTTATTGTTTAACTGTAGTACATTGTTAACTGTGGTAATCCCAAGAAAAAGGAGATTCTGTGTTCAATAAAAACTCGTTGGAGATTCAACAATGTAACACAAACACAATGGAAAAAGAACATTACTGGTTGACTTATTGTTATGAATGTTACAGCAAAATAAACAGATGTAGGTGCAGACCTTTTTCTCTACACAATAGGGAGGAATAACAGTCTATGTGTAACATTAATAAACTCTTCCTGCATAATGTCTATGCATGTATTTGTCTGGCCTGCACAACTGACTACCTTAACAGTCGCCTTTCATTCTTTCTTCTTCTTCTTCCATCTATCTTTCCTTTTCTTATTTTCTTTTCATCTTTCTTTTTTGTTTCTATGATTCTTTTATTTTGTATTTCTTGCCATGGTTCTTTCTTTAATAATATAAAGTCTTCTCTGATTTTCTGTGTCTACCCTTAATTTATGTTTCTTTATTCAAATATTCTTTCAGTTTTATGCCTCATGACATTTCTGAATGAACCAGATCTGGTGGATTAATCTCCAGTGATAAAAGATTCGTGATGAATAAATCAACTTACTTAAAATTTGAACTGGCATTTTGCATCAGGTGGCTACCCAGCCGTTTTGCTTTTTTTGTGCTTCCTGAATCCATAGCCACCTGTATGTAGAAAGTCAGTGGTGCAATGCAGTAGTTTCCCCTTTTTCACACTGTAGCGTGCCCTTGGAATTGGCATATATAAAGTAAGGGGTGTGGAGACCAAACCTCTGACATGAGGGTGTACAGGTGGCTTGCCCCCTGCAATATGTTTTGGTTCTTATTTGTTTGATTATTCATGAGTTACACTTTTTAATGTTTCCAAAACTGATGAACTGTGAATAGTGTACTGATTTGAGGAACAAAGTAGGGGATTGAGTCTCTTAGTTCTACTTTGCAGTTCTCTATTGTGTATCCCATTTTTTACAGTGTGTTGGTATATCTGCAATGACTTACTGAGTAATGCTGTGATATGCAATGCATTTCTACATCTGTATTCCTTCTTTGTGTACTGATAATATATGCAGCATGGTGCTTGCAACTACAGTGACTCACTGTACATTGCTATGATATACAGTGTATTGCTACATCTGTCATGATTCTTTGGCACTGCTAATATGTAGTAATATATGCAGGCTACTGGGTACATAGTTCATCACTGCAACTGCAATGACTGTACACTGCTAATATATACAGTGCATTGATGTATCTATAGTGATTCTCTGGCACTGCTAAAATATGAATGTATTGGTACGATCACAGTGACTCACAGTAAACTGCTAATATATGCAATGGATCACTACAACTGTGATGACTCACTGTACACTGCTAATATATACAGTGCATCAGTACAACTGCAATGACTCACTGTACACTGCTAATATATACAGGGTATCAGTACAACTGCAATGACTCACTGTACACTGGTAATATATACAGTGCATTGATACATCTACATTGATTCTCTGACACTGCTAGCATATACATGTATTGGTACAATCACAGTTACTCACAGTACATTGCTAATATAGACAGTGCATCAGTACAACTGCGATGACTCACTGTACACTGCTAATATATAGAGTGCATTAGTACATGTGCAATGACTCACTGTACACTGCTAATATATGCAGTGCATCAGTACAACTGCAACTGACTCACTATACACTGCTAATATATACAGTGCATCAGTACAACTGCAATGACTCACTGTACACTGGTAATATATACAGTGCATTGATACATCTACACTGATTTTCTAACACTGCTAGCATATACATGTATTGGTACAATCACAGTTGCTCACAGCACACTGCTAATATATACAGTGCATCAGTACAACTGCAATGACTCACTGTGTTAACGTGTATAATATGTTGCCATTCCATCACTAAGCTGAATGGCGAATTCTTAGTTCACTGGTTCAGTTTGTTTGTGACTTAGTGCACCTGACAGTTAAGAACCTTTTTGTATTAATTAAATATGGCACTTTTTATGATTACCCATTTCCACTCAGATTACATGTTGCAGCCCTTGAAGAAATGTGTAACGTAATACAAATTTTATATTATACTACCACGCACATGTCCTACCCCTGTCAAAAGCACACTATAGAAATACTGTTATCAAACAAAACTAACATCCCTTAACTATCAACTGAGCCCAAGCTCTACAAAACAGCTCAGCCATTTCACAGGATGTTAAGCGAAGTCACAATAGGTGTCATACTCCTCCAACAAATAGCCCATTTAACCTCATATCACAGCAACCTAAAAGAAAACACACACTTCTAACATGGACATCTCACTAATTTACAACAGGCTACATTCTATAACATCACTACATCCCCCACTATCTTTAACATTACAACCATCCAACTAGCTCACTTTAGTATATTTAAAGTACCTAACACCGCCTCTCGCTCCCTACAATACAGCGGGTATGTTATTAAAATTATAAAAAGATTGATTTACATAGCATCTAAACTTACTCTAAGTGGAGATATACACCCAAACCCAGGGCCAGGCTCTTCTACACTGCACTTACCCTCTAAAAGTAACATCAACCCCTAACATGTGTTACATCTCCATAGAAACTCTACTGACCTGCTACTGCTAAACATTAACATTAGAAGCATCAAGAATAAAAATCCATGAACTCCATGCTAATCTTTCCATTTACTCATTCAACATAACACTATTAACCGAAAGATGTCTAACACCTAATACTAATGATAATGAAACCCTACCCTCTCGATACCGGATTATTCGGGTAGACAGGAAAGGTAAGAGGGGAGATGGTGTGGCAATACTTCTCAAAAATCACCTGAACCTAAAATTATCCTAGCAAAATCCCCCCCTTCTTGACAATGCCAAGGTAAACTTTTCTAAAATTAAACTTAACTCTAAGAAAATTATAAACATAACAGGAATCTACATTCCACCAGGCAATAACATCCTCATTCTAGAAAGCTTACTACAATGGGCTACAGAAATTTTTTCTCAAGAAACAATAACCACAGGAGATGTATACATAGACTGGCTTACCTGTAACTCTCAGAACCCAACTAACCATGTAAACCGCTGTGGATTCACCCGAATTATCAAAACATTTACAAGGATAGACAAGTCATCCAACAAACAGTCTATCCTGGATTGGATATTAACTAATAGACCTATATTATCCACTCAATCTGTCTGTCTCCTAGACAGCATTAGTGACCATCTCCCTACATTCCTCCTTAGGAGATGCACCTATCCACCTAAACCCACTACTTACCAACTAATTAAAAACAAAAAGAACTTTAACTCCAATACCTTCTTAGCCACTCTAAACCAATGTAACTGGAAACCACTCAAACATCTCCCCCTAGAGGATGCTGTCTAATATGTTAGCTGTACCTTTCTAGATATTTTAAACACCCAAGCACCCCCCCCCCCTTGATCCTTAATAACCAAATCAAACTTTGCACCATGGCTTAGGAAGGAAACCAGATCATTACTAAAACTAAGGGATACAGCCTGGAATCTCACACAAACAGCAGGGACACAATCCACAAAACAAGCCAATTTGGAACTTAAAAGTAAGGCAAAAAGACAGATAAAACAGGAAAAAAATACAGTATTACCAGGAGGCACAAAGAAAACACAAAAACAAACCCCAGAAATTCTGGTCAGTCATTAATAAAATACTCTAACCTAGTAAAGCTAGCACTCCCATTCCAACCACTGACAATCCAGACAACATAGCCACTTAATTTAACAAATATTTCACCAGAACCATTTCAGCCCTCTCTATCAGTCACTTCCCCACCACCACAAATACTGAACTTATATCTCAAAACAGTAACAACAAACAAATATCTCATAATGATGATAACACATTCTCTCTTCAACCAGTCCCAACTGACCTAATAAAAAAACTATTAAAAAACTAAAACCCACCACAATAGCCACGGTTACCCTTCCCTCTGACTTTCTCAAACTCGCTGCCAACAGTATTGCTTACCTTGTATCTGTCCTTATCAACAGATCCATTTCTGAACAACAAGTTCCTACAATTTGGAAGACACCATATGTTATTTCACTTCACAAAGGAGATAATTCTACTGACATATCCATCTATCGACCAATAGCTATCTTGTCCCCCACTGTCGAAAACACAAGAGAAATGCATAGATGTACAATTAATAGACTACCTACAGAATCACAATCTTCTATCTAACACCCGACACTGTTTCTGCCCCCACCACAGCACCACCACTGCTCTACTATCTTTCACCAACACAATCAACCAACAGAGAAACAATGGTCATATTGTATCTGCTGTCTTCCTTGATCTATCCAAGGCCTTTAACATGGTCTCCCACACCAAAATAATTGAATTATGCTTTGAATGGAATATAAGCCCACTAACCCTTTCCTGGTTCCATGACTACCTTACTGGATGCCAGCAAACAGCACTGTGGCAACAAAACCTCTCTCCTCTACTGCCACTTACCCTTGGTGTACCCCAAGGGTCCATGCTAGGTCCTCTACCTTTCTCTATCTTTACTAATAAGCTTCATAAATCTACACCACAAGCCAATGTGATTCAGTATGCAGATTATTCTACTTTGATCTGTTCAGCCCCCACTACAGCAGACTTACAGTTACGTACACAATAATCTTTTACTGGAGTAGAATCCTGGTTAAGCAATGCACAACTAATTTTGAACCCTAATAAAACTAAACTTATACTTTTCCATCCTACCAAGACACCAACATCTCTCCCCCTTTTAGGTTCATAGGTAAGTACTAGGCTATCTGCCTGAGGGCATCTATAAGCCTAGCCAGAATGTGTTGGCTTTTGACGCCCTCTTAGATTAGTTCCCTGTGCCTCAGTCCAGCAGAGCCATTAGTTCCCTGTGCGTCTGTCAAGCAGAGCCACTGCAGTGATCCCCGGGGTAAATTTTCTGTTTCCCATCCACTCATCAAGGTATCTCTTGAAGAGTGTTAGTGAGGGGCTCTGTCTAATGTAGACTGGAATCCTGTTCCAAAGCATGGGGAGTCTCTGGGACAGGAATCTATCCCTCCAGCACATCCTATTTATCATTGTGGTGAGATTTAGATCCCTACAGCTTGTGGTTCTTGGGGATTTGTTTTTTTTTAGGTGGAGCATGTCCATCAATTCTGGGTTGGACATGGCCTTGTATGTCAGGCAGAGATCACCTCTAAGTACGCGGTATGCAACTGAGTACAGCTGGAGTTTCTTCAGTCGGGCTGCATAGGGCATATGTTTGATGCCAGTAATCCTTTTGGTGAGGTACTTCTGTGGTCTTTCCAGCTGTTGCAGGTGTCTTGTAAGGTACATCTCAAATGGGGCATTGTACTCTATGATGGGTCTGATGAGTGATAAGTAGAGGGGCACAATAGCCTATTTTGTTCTAGATGTGAACCCTTTTGTGATTAGGTGGGCCACATAGAAGGATTTTCTAACCATCTTGGCAATATGATTATCAAAGGAAAGATTACTATCTACTTGGGTCCCCAGATCCCTTACTACATTTTCTGTACTTAGGGGACTACCACGTATATGGTAGCTCATGGGTACTTTGTTTTTTCCAAAGGGGATGACGATGCACTTTTTGGCATTTAGCTTGAGACCATGATTTTGACACCTGGAATCTGTCTCAGTGAGACCCTTCTGGAGGATGTCTGTATTGGCTGGAGAGTCAGTTATGGCCCCCAGTTTGCAGTCATCTGCGAACGTGGTCAGCTATAGTTGTCCTGTGCTTACCTGTACCTCTGAGAAGTACATACTGAACAGGAGGGGTTTAGAGTTGGACTGAGAGCCTGCAACTCTCACCATGTGTGTTCTATCCATGAGCCAATTGGCAACCCATCTCATGACGTAGGGGTTTATGTTCAGGCTGGTGAGTGTGTCTATAATACCAGAATGGGGAATGGTGTCAAAAGCCTTTGCAAGGTCTAGGTAGGCTGTGTGGATCTCCTTTTCCTCATCTAAAGTAACTGTCTCAAATAAGTCCACCAGGTTTAGGAGGTATGATCTGCCCTTAACAAAGCCAAACTGGGTAGAGTCCAATGTTTGAAGGTTTCCAGTGTCTCTGTTAATGAATTCCATAATGATGTGCTCCATAGCCTTGCAGACCAGGTTAGCCAGGCTTATAGGGTGATAGTTCCCGGGGTCCGTTGTGACTTCACCTTTGTGGAGCGGGATAAATGTTGCTGTGCGCCACTCTCTGGGTATGTAGCCTGTAGAGAAGCTGAGTTTGAACAGTGTGTTTAGGTGAAGAGTTAGTTCATTTTGGAGCTTGTGTAAGACACAGCTTGAGACACCATCTGGTCCCATTGAAGCTGTATTTTTGGCTTTGAATAGGGCTGTTTTAACCTGTGTGTCAGTGATTGCCGGAGCACTACTTTCTTCTGGTATGGTTATGGGCCCTTTAGCGGGTGAGAGGGGGGTGAAGTTTGCACTAAACCTGTCTGCCAGAATGTTGGCAATATCAGTCAGTTCAGTGTATTTTGTGCCATTCTGCACTAATTCAGAGCAGATCTGAGAGTTTCCACTTAGGTTCTTGACATAGCTAAAGAACGATTTGTGGTTATCTTTGTAGTCCTTGGCAATTTTTCTTTCGAAGCTAGCCTTGGATGATTTTATGAGGGATTGTAGTTTCTTGCTGATACTAATCAGGAATGTCTTTCCTTCTTGGGATTTTACTCTTTTCTGCACTAGTTTCCTCCTTCTATTGTATAACTTGTTTATGGCAGGGGGTCCACCAGACTGGTTTCCTTTTCTTGGAGGAGTGAGTCTTGGTTTTGCTTGGGATAGCACGATCCATGCATTCTTGCAGGTGCTCATAGAGTGCCTTTGTAAGGGATTCAGCAGCTTGGACAGCATTGTCCTTTAGCATGGGGGCTGTGAACCTTTCCACCTCAGTCTTAAGTAATGTGAAGTTTGCTTTTGAAAAGCTTTTCACGGTGGTTTCCTTGATTGCGCCATGGGCCCATTTGATATCACATCCAAAAAACATACTATGATCTCATCCGTATACCACACTAAAATCCTGGGATTCATGATAGATGCTAACCCGAGATTCAACATCCATATCTTATAAACTATAAAGAAAGTTCACAAAAAAGTTGGAATGCTGTATAGAAATAAATAGTATCTTACAAATTCAATTTAAAATGCAATAGCTCAAACACATCTCATCTCTTCTTTACTCCTATTCTGTTCTCACTAACCTCCAAAAAACAGACCTGACAAAGCCAGAGTCCTGCTATAAAAAAATTGCTAAGTCCACCACAGACTTCCCTTTCAGGACATATTACTGCATTGCACTTAAACAACTCAAGTGGCTAAAACTCCCACAAATCTTTCACTACAATAAACTAATCATGGCCCATAAGATGCTTTACCAACCACATAAAACCCCTGCCGTTGTTAACCTAATACATCCCTACATAAACAACAGGAACCTCTGCTCTAATAACAAACCCATATTAAGCATAACCAAATCCAATAACACTACTGGGGACTCCCTTTTCTCCAACTTTATAGTTAAAACTTGGAAAAAGTTGTCATGTTTTAACTTCCAATACCAATCTACCCCATTTCAAAAGAGCACTAAAAACTCATCTAACTTCTATATGGCTATGCTCCTGCAACAGTCTAGGATGATCTCTTACTCTACCTCCCTAACACCTATCCCCTAAACTTAAGAACCCCATAACTCTACTCAATCATCCTATAAACTGTAATACACGCTTTCACCTTGCAACGACATTCCCATCTTACTTGCACTGTTACATAAGTGTATATTATTATATCTTATGCTTACTAAGGAAGTTTATTTGTGGATCAAACTGCAGCCCTGACATTGTTATACTCTTGTTAATTGAAACGTTTATCTGGTAAAAACATCAGTTTATTTATGTTTAGATGTATATCACCCACTAGGTAAATAAGTCATATTATTCTGTGTGCTCAAAACCATGCTATATTCTTGTGTTAATAATCTTGTACAACAATGCATATGTATAGTTGTACCTATAATGCGATACTGTTGTATCCATTGTTTGATGTGGAGCTTTTCTGTACCAGTAAACAAATGTAAAATAAGTTATAATAAATAAATAAATGCATAGAAAAAAGTGTTGATAAAACATGATTACCTCACATAAAGTTTATTTCGAGGCTTGATCCTGCAATACATGTGTGCTTCATTTCAGTAAAGTTGTCAAAATTACATGTCACAGTATAAATAGCTATTTATTTTCTTTATCACATTCACAACACCAGACTGCTGGTGTCATGGTTTCAGAATATCTTCTTCAGGAACTAGTTAAACAAGCCCTCAGCATTTTCCTTCTTCATTTTCTTTATGACACTCCTTCTTTTTCACATATGTCATAAATAAACATCCTTCACAGTACAAGCAAAATCTCAATCTGTATGATTCCGTTATTAAAAAATAAGCACGATCATTCACATTAATTAATAAATATTGCACTCTTACTTATCTATCCTTATTATGTAATTCACAACTATCCACTCTGAAATTAATACATAATTGTATGCATTCTACCTTGGGCTACTCTCATATGTCCCTGCTGGATGGTTTCTTTCTCTAAACTGTTTGCTGAATGACTGCACAGCTTTTGCTTCCTGCACCTGAAAGTATGAACTGCCCATCATAAACATTTAACATACATTGGTGTAATTAGATTGGCTATAGCAAACACAGGTTTGTATGTCTGTAGGTAGGACAACTCTCAACAGTGCTGGAGTTCTGGGGTGTGTTTTGTTGATTTTGTATAAAGAAATGGGGTTCTGACCATTTTGGCATTTGGGTCAGAATGATGCAAAGAAGCACCTTGAAATATAGAACTATAATGGATGCTTCTTGGGTGACAAGTCTGTGTCAGAGAAGGGGTTAGTTCTGTAGGTCTTACACTATCATCATTTTGCTGAGTTCAGCAACTCACATACACAGAGACACAAACATACACATGCACACTACTGCACACACACACACACACACACACACACACACACACACACACACACACACACACTCACACTATTTTTTCCAACAGATGGAAATGGGTTATGTAACACCATTTAATTCCTTAAGATTCGTATTTGCACATATCTCCTTCTGAAGATGTCAAGTTGGGTAAAACAATTGATTAAACTGAAAAATATGAAGAAGAAGAAAATTAACGTGTTATAAATGTGAAATATCAGCTACAGAAGCTATTCAATATCAGTCTCAAAATAGGCTTCATGCCAGATGAATGAAAGACAGCAACAGTGATTCCCTTTCATGTTGAGGTGGGCTGTTATATCTCCTACAAACAGACATGTCACTAGAGGTAAAGCACAGGTTTCATTTCTTCAGCCAACTCCTCTTTGGCATTTACTTCTCAGGGTTTCAGAGCTAATGTTAGTGGTTTGTGGCTGACCAAGTTTACAGGTGAATGTAAACTTGATGCCATCATAAACTCCCTAGAGGACACCAAGATTTTCCAAGAGAGCCTGTCCCAAACACATATGGATTAAAACTAAATGCCAAAAAGTGTATAATCAGATCTGTCAGCAAGCATGTCTCCCCTTGTAACTATCACACTGACAACAAACCCTTAAAACTGATTCCATGGTTAGGGATCTGGGAATCTATGCCAGTAAGGAAATGTCCTTTGACACATATAAACTGCTTGTAAGGAAGTCCTTTTTCAATGCACAGCTTATATCTAAAAGCATTGCATCCAGATCTAGGGATGTTTAATTCTAGTTGCCATTCTTTAAGCCAATCATTTAGTATGCATCTGTCCAAATACGTGTTACTACTAGAATGACCACAATGCATTTTCACTTAAAATAATTAAGGGTCTATATCATAAAAAGGGTATATATTAGAATGCCGAAACCTCACTTACACAAATCCCGAAAGGCTGACACATGCACAGCAAACTGCAAGAACACCGAATGTCCTTAAGCGCAAAATTCAAAATATCGAATTGCCATAGTTGGCCAACTCCACTACCTACCCAAACAAAATAAATAATCCAGACTTCACTCATATGTACACCACCCATACATCCCATATCCTAATTAAATGTGCATTACACACAAATGTATGTGAATATAAACAAACAACACCCAAGTACGGGAAAAGTGTAATTTATGTATCTATTCGGCTACACAACTGTATTACTATATATGCACTTAACTTAACCCTAATTCTAACCCTAAGGTGTAGGTTGAATGTATTACTATATACGCACTTACCTTAACCCGCACTCTAACCCTAAGGTCAGTAACTATTGCACATTTGCGTTAGTGAGCTATACCAGATAAGGGAAGCACCTTCTGACATTTTACCTCACTAAACATGGTGTGGGCAACTATGGCGATTCGGTATTTTGAATTTCGTGCTAAAGGATGTTCGGTGTTCATGTGGTTCGCTGTTTATGTGTCGGCCTTTCGGGATTCACATAAGTGAGGTTTCGTCATTCTAATATAGACCCTTACAAAAACTATGCAGATCATTTCAAAGCCTTGTTCCTCTTCTTAAAATCATACCAGCTATAGAGAGGTAAAATGGTTGCTCATACAACAGTAAACCTATATTGAAGACAGGAATTTCTGTATACCCAACTTTAATGCAGTTGCAGGTTCAAACAATCTCAAACTAAGAGAAAAATATCAGGAAATGGTAGTGATTTTTTTATAACATTTTTATTATAATTATTATTATTATTATTAATGAGGATTTGCTGCTGAATATGTCCCATTTTCATGGTCTACATTCAGTGACTATGCAGAAATATAGTATTATGTTTAAAATAAAACAATGTTCTACAGTTTATAAAGATGTGTCTTATTATTTTGTTGAAGGTGCTGCCACATCTAGCAAAACAATGTTCTACTGATTTCTTCTTCTTGGAGATTGATGGTATAGGATATGAGTCATGGGTGATCTAGGTTGTCCTTTGGTAAGGTCATCTTATCTTGTTTGACAATGCAGTGGAGTTGTCAGAATAGCTTTTGAAAAAGGAAACATTTATTTTCTGGGTTCCTGTGATAAAACAGTTGAAATCAGTGTTTTGGGCATTACTGCTCTGCAAAATTGTATTGAACTTTCATCTGGTTCTTTGTCATTGTTGATGGCACCATTTTAATAAAGGAGAAAGTATGCTGCCAAAAATATACAGTTTCTGTATTTTTGTCAGCAATCTATTTGGTCTTCCATAAGCTATTGGCATGGAAAAGCATGTAATATATTCAGTTGTCTGTTTTTTTAATTGATTGCATATGTATTTTTTACTCCTATACCTCATTTCATCTTGAGCAATTATGATCCTCAAGCAATTGGAAGTATTAAGTGACTATGCTGTTAGGATGCCCATAGGACTGTTTGTATATGGCTGTTCTATTCAATTTAAACAAGAGGGCATCAAATTGATGTGTCTACCACTTTTTGAATTGCAGTATGTTGCATATGTATTTAAACAGGATAATAAATCTACACTTACTAGTGGTAAGTGCAGTGATTGCTGATGTTTGGAAAAGATTACAGTATTCTTAGACAATTACAATTTAGCATTTAGCAGTTCTCATCTTGTTGTTTTCTACTCAAGTTCTCCCATTAATTCTGTGCACTGATTGTCTTAAATATGTAGCATAAATGAAATGAAAAGAAAATGTTATAGTTGTTGGCACCACAGATTTAGATGTTTACTTAGTCACTGAATCTGACATTTGATTTATATTAAACATGGTCTTGTGAAAGACTAGAAATGAGTTGTTCATATCAATCAAAGGATTGTGTCTGGTATTCTTATTAAACCAAAGGGGGAAAACACTAGAGCTTAACAAGAACCTTCAATGAATTTTGAATATCAGGATTTTTTGCAATAACTTGGACTTTATAAGACCAGTTTATGTATTTATTTATTTATTTATTTTATTTTGACATTTGATAACCGGGGTAGTCCAACTGAGCAAATGTCATTTTTCAGCAGAGGCCCAGGGAGAAAAGCTCCACAACACAATTAAGAAAGTTATAAGGAACCAGTACAAGTTAACAAAATCGAGAAGTTATTAGGAGTGCAATATCAAAAAAAAAATGCAGTTAAATAATATACTAATAGCAATAGCAAGTGCAGGTTATTAAGCAGGTTAAGGTATAAACATTAGAACTGTAATTAATATACAAAACTAATGACAGCTTAATTAATAAACTGAATTTGGCGTAGATATAAATGGAGTGGTTACATAGCTGGTAGGATAAAGGTATTTAGTTGCCAGGAAAAACTAATGAAGTTAGCAGGAGTGAAGTATTAATATAACAAATAAAGATAAAAGGAAGAAAAGAAAAGAAGAAGGGGGGAGGGGGGCAGATAGGGCAGGGACAAGTAGGGTAAGGAAGGGAGGACAGAGGAAAGGAATCAAGGGGGATGAAGGCAATAACATATCTTGGAGCCAAGTAAGAGTTTTTTTAGAGCTTTCTTGAATGTAAGGGTATGGGTAATGTTTCTAAAAGACATGGGTAGTTTGTTCCAGGATAGAGCAGGGGAGAAGCTATAGCGTTTTTGACGAAAGGATTTTTTAGGTTTATATATTTGTAAGAGACATTGGTCAGTCATTCTAAGGGACCGAGGGGGGGTATAGAGAAAATAATTGAGGAGATGCTAGGGCAGAAGGGGAAGTTTTTAAAGATAGAATGAACTATAGGCAGTTGAGTTAGTAGAAGTTGGTTAGGAAATTCAAGCCAGTTAAGAGTCCTGAGAGAGCAAGGCAGTGGTGAGATCTAGATGGCAAATTAGCAGCAAATCATGCAACATTTTTTGTAAGTGGATTCGTGTTTACAAAATAGACAGGTATGCAAGTTGGTTAAGATTTGTAAGCCATAGAAAAGGTTAGTAAGAAGAAGATAAGCTTGGGCAAGTGAATTATGAGAGACAGGTGTAAGAAACCTTCTATTTCTATACAGTCGGTCACGTTTTTAATGAGTTTTTTTGATACAATGTAGTACTTGGTGGTCATATTTAAGATGGTCATCAATGATTACTCCAAGGAGCTTAGTGTAGGAATCAGCAGAGATAGCAGTGTCATTAAGGGAGGAGATGGTGAATGAAGATTTGAGGTGGTAGAGAGATTCAGCTCTTTAAGTATTTGTTTTTAAAGGTTTACTGTTACTGTGCGAGACAGAAATGTTGGACTTTGTTTGCGTGCATTACGCTCTTAATTGTGTAATTACCTATGGCATAATCAGCAGCCTAAGTAACAGAAATCTGAGAGAAAAATGTCATAACAAACAACAATGGTGACATCTAAATATAACTAAAACCTTAGGATACAAAATAAAATTGCCCAGATACCAAAATTAAACATTTCCCCTAGTGACCCCTTCAGTAGTATATCCAAGTATGCCCAAGCACCAAAATGAAACATTTATTCAAGCGACCCCTTCAGTAATATGACCAGGTATGCACAAGCACCGATATGAATCATTACCCAAGTGACTGCTTCAATAATAAGTATGAAAAAATATGTACAAGCATCAAAATGAAACATTTGCCCCACCAATCACCCCCTTGCATATTTGTATTTTCCAGGAAAACTGCTGCTTACTGATATAAGCTCAGGGCTGCTTACATGCTTAGTATGCTAATTGCCACATTACAGACTCATGAATTGTACTCTAACACAAACGTCTAAGGCCCCTTATCAGCATATTATCTGTCCCCTATCGCTTGTGTGTTAAGCATGTTTTGGTTTTCTTACATGATTTAGTGTGTTGTTAAAATAAATTTGTTTGAAAGGTTTGTAGAATGCCATAACACTAGAGAAAATAGGTGAGGTGGAGTTCAAGTTATTTAAACTAAAATTTTAAGTCAATGTTAACTTGCAATAGTGAATCATTTAAGCTTATTTCTGAGCAATTGTTGACTTTGGCATCTCAGATTGTGGTGTTTTTTTTTCCAGAAGTGTTTTTATCAGGATGTAGGGGAATTTAATCTCACTCACGTAGGAGCTCTCCAATATTGCAGTAGTTGAATGTTATTTATATATTGGTGACTTACACGCACCAGGTATAATATGAGAAATATATAAAAAAAACATGCTTATAAAAACATCATTTAGATACTGTTAGGCCCAAGGCATTGGTTCAACATGCTAGTTCACCTATGAGAGTACACAACCTACTAGATGAGTTTCATACCACCCGCATGTTTTGGTTATGAAAACTAAATAAGATTCTACCTTGTGTAGCTCAGCTTATAATGGGTTGTGCATTAATTTGCACAACATGAACAAAAGTATTAGACTAGGGATTAATGAAAATGATTTTATGAAGTGCAGTATGATTATATGAAGTGAGAACTATATAAATTGGACAAGAATAATTCAGTTTCATTTTGTAGAAATAATGCAGCTGATAACTCCTCAAATTTGTACTCAGAGTTGAAGGGGTCTATATTATAAAATTGAAATCTACAAAGATCGAATGTTATAATATCGAACCCTAAACACCGAAATCCACAAACATCAAACAGTCAGAATAGCGATTTTTTTCCCAGGGAAAAAAATCGCTATTCCGAGAAACATACACACAACACAAACACACACAAAAAACAGCAATCCATACACATACACTTAAAATCCTACACCTAAATCTAAACAAAATTTTACATACACTACTAGCTATCCACTTACTTTAACCTGACCCTAAACCTAAGGTCTGTCACTATCGCACACTCACCTCACCCGCACCCTAACCCTAACTCACCTAACCCACCCCTAACCCTAACCTACACACAACCGCACACTTACCTGACCCGCTCACTAACCATAACTCACCTAACCCACCCCTAACCCTAACCTACACACAATCGCACACTTACCTGAACCCGACCCATAATGCTCCAACATATCGAATGCTGAAAACAGCGAAGCTACAGCAATGGCCCATTGAATTCTTTCCCTGGGAAAGAATTCGGTGTCCTGCATCTTCACTGTTTTCAGTGTTCATCAAAACTGGTTCGATATTATAACATTCAAACTTTATAAAATTCGATGTTATAATATAGACCCGAGTTGAAGTCCTTAATAGAAAAGGATCAAATGACCTAAAGGTAGAACATAAGATTACCAAGGCTATCCTGAAATAAAGGTTTTAGCTGGCGGAGCTTAACAATATCACATTTGGAACAAAATATATTAAATGTAGAAGGGCAATAAAAAACTGCATGAAAGGGCATGAGTTCTGGTTGACAAGGGATGAAAATTATAATATAAAATCCTTCATTAAACATTCTAAACATTATAAAGATGGATACTCAGATAACTTGGCCCTGTTACATGGTAAAAATTTGATAACATATACCTGCCATAGTTAAATGATGTCCTGCGGACTTCTCAGAATCTTATAAAAAGAACACTCTGTATGACCTAGGAAATATTTCAAGTGCAAACATAGAATGACAACATTCTTTCGGTTTAACCTACCAGGGATGGATGAAATGAACATGTTCTTCCTGAGTAACATGAGGAATAAGCTATGACCAATAATGGCAATTTTTTAAAAAAAAACAGTGTGAGAAAGATATGTACCTACAAGGTGGAAAAAGGAATTTATAATACCTGCTCATAAAGGAGGCAATACTACTAAAGCAGTTAGTTGTGGACTCATAACTTGAACAACATTCTCAGAAAATTGCAAGGACTCTGGTCAAGGGTGTGCATAATCTGAATGTTCATCAACATTTTGAAAAAAAACTCAGTATGGGTTTATCCAAAGCAGGTCCTGAATAACCAACCTGACATATTTTTATTCAGATGTTGTAATAGCCTATGATAAAAAAAAAAATCCAGTGCATATAAACTTCTAGGACCATACCAAGGCACTTGAGTCAGTGTTTATAGGTAAGTACTGGGTAATCAGTCTGCAAACCATTTCAAGCCTACCCAAAAAACATCTATTCAAAAGCTCCCTCTAACTTCAAGGAGGCCAAGACAGGATTGATTGTGGAGAATACAAGGCTGCCCTTATAGGTTTACCTTGAAGGTTGCAAGGGTACAACTCTGCTTGATATGTAATGGAAGATTGTTGAAGAGGTAATGGATGTATGGGGCTATGAATCTACCATGCCAATGTGTCTTATTTATCTGTTGATGATGGTTTAGTTCCATAACCAAGTATTAGAAGGGCAATTAGTTCTGGAAAGGAACAGGAGATCAGATAGGGTTTGTTCTTTCATGGCTCAAAAAGAAAGACAAAGATCTCCAAAGAAGAGTCTGCAAGAGACTGAGTATAGACAATGGATGCCAGTCTCTCCTGATAACTAAGACATTTTAGGCCACTGATCCTTTTCATTTTGAATCTCTGAGGTGTGATATGTTTAGACAAATAGACACCAAAAGGTACATCATATTTAATAATGGGACTGATAAGATATGAGTAAAGGGGAATTAAGACTTCTATGGATCTTGTGGAGAAGTCTTTGTAAATTAGATTGACCAGATTAAAGGCTTTCTGTACTACTGTCAAGACTTGATGGTCCAATGATAATGAATTATGGGGTTTATATCATATAATCGAACGTTTAATAGTTTGAATCACTAAACATCAAACACAAGTGATCAAACTATTAAAAGTCCAAACTGCTGTTAAAAGTATTTTTAAAAGAAAAAAACAAAAACTAAAGGGTGTAAGCAGGGGAGCAATAATATATCAAATCCAAGATCGCACTTCAGTGCAATACAGTACGGAAACAGAAGAATTCTGTTTCCTACGGTGTAGCACGATCTCGGAGTTGGTATATTTAAAGAGCGGGGGGTGTGAGGGGTTCAGCCACCCATGTGGGGGATGCAGGGGCACTTGCCCCCTGCTTACACCCTTTAGTTTTTGTTTTTTCATTTAAAAATACATTTAACAGCAATTCAGACTTTTAATAGTTCGATCACTTGTTTCGATGTTTAGTGATTCGAACTATTAAAAATTTGATTGCATGATATAGACCCCAATTATGAACAAGAGTGCCTAGATCCCTTACAACAGTGTCTGACTGGGTGGTGCATCTCCTATATGGTAAGTGAAACTCTTTTGTTGACCAAAATGAACTATGCAACATTTTTTTTATATTTAATTTCAGACCATTGTCCCTGAAACAATTGTTAACATGGTTTAATCCATACTGAAACATTTGTGAGTCAGCTGAAGATCGAATAACAGCACACAGTTTATAGTCATCAGAAAACTTAGTTGCATTTCAAGAAAGTCAGTATCATATTTTGTAAACTCTTCTGTAACTTTTGTTTTAGCGTTTTAGCTCCATATTTTCTGCATATCTACTAATCCTCTGATAACCATCCACACTGCCTATACATGTCTTACCACTCTCTTCCATTCCTAAATGTAGAGCTACACACTTTTCTTTTTTTTCCAAAAACATTTTTAGTTTGTTTTCATTATAAACATACGCAAATGTACATATAACAAATACAATAAAATAATAAAACTATTTACAATATTTTCATTCATCCATGATAAACAATCATTTTATGCATGAGAAGTTATCAGTATTTGTTCAAAAGGTTTTCCAAGTTTTGCCATGCTATTTTTTGAGTAGTGTTATGAGTTCTATAACAAATGGTTTGCAGTTCTTTTTTACAAACAACTTTTGCTAAATTAATAATTCTTTAAACATCAAATCTTGTTTACTTTTCCAGTTCAAAGTAATAACTTTTTTGGCAATTGCAAGAATTGACCAGGGTAATTGAATCTGAGATTTAGGTATTACATTAGGTATAGGAACATTTAATAGGATTAGTGAGTTAGAAATATGATAGTTATCAGACCATAAAACCTTTACAAAATATCTGAAGCCTTTCAAGTATTCAACAACATTTCTACATTCAATGAACACGTGAACCCAGTTGCTGTCTAGTAATTCATCACCTGCACACTTTTCTTGAAGTTAGCTTTCAGGTGAAAAGGACACAATTGTTCTGCCATAGCAAATTAAGGGAATGAACTAAATTATCTGTTCTTAGAAAGCAGACATAATTTAAATAAGACTTTTTTTTTTTGCATTATCATAAATTCAACCCCATTGCCCGTTATTTTAACACTTAAACATTAAAATCATTACAGTATGTACATATGACAATTTATCCAGTTGTATGGCTAGGCACTGGTATTTTTACTTTTTGTTATAAATGAAGTTTCATTATTTTACAGCTGTGATCAGATTTATTTACCGTGAAGTAATCATTTTATTGTCTGCAGCTTTTAGTGACTGATAGCTCTGGAGACATCTTTTGAAGTTTAACAATACATGGCCTATTGAATGCATGGCGTTTCTAATTTAGTTGTACAGCCGGAATGCTGGGCAGTCAGTCATTCTTGTCCCCTATTGTTGTAGTGCCATATATTAATGTTACTTTCTCTGTCCTCTTCTCCATTTATTTTATTATCTGTTTCCTCCTGCTTCAAGTTAAGCCTTTAACTTGAGGGAACATCATAATTCATTTCTGCAACAGCGCAACTCATTGTCCTAACAGGCAAAGAATGAATTTGTTATTTCACAGAAGCCATTCAGCTAACACACACACACACACACACACACACACACACACACACACACACACACACACACACACACACACACACACACACACACACACACACATATACACCTTAGCTCACATTCTGAATGACTACAAATTCCTAATCCACATTGCGAAAGAGAAATTCAATCTTCCAACAATATGATGGGTATTTTTCTGGAAAAAAGTAACATTTCTTGGAATTATTTCTTAAAACATAATCTTTCTTTAGTACTGGTTTTGTTTTAATCTGCAATCTGACAAAAGAAAACATATGTCCCATTAATGGCACCTATCCTTGGAGGTGTAAATGCTTATGATGAGGCCATAATAAAATATTTGTGTTTCCATTTATAAAATGTAATTTAAAAAATACAAGTAACAGAATACTGTTTATCTCTACATAATTTAATCAATAACAAAAAACGAAACAATATAATAGAACTTATTTCAAATATACTGCAGTGGGTCTACTACAAGCTACTGAGTCCTTGACAGATGAATGCCATTCAAAGTAAGGGAATGGAGCAACTTGTAGTTTGCATGGGCTGCTCAGATAAGAGTTTAGGTTTTGTGCAGCACCTATGTAGAAAAATAGAGGGTCTGCTTCACCTTACCTGACTACACTCCTTGAATTCAGGCAAATAAAAGTGGCAACATTCGGGAAAACTATGATGGAGTGGTAAAATAATCGATGAGGGTTTCAGCCAGTGATGAGGAGGGGAATTTATGTTTAGAGAATGGAAGGTTAGGGAGCAAAATGTAATTTTAGGGTTTTGTGGGTAACCAGGGAGTTTAGGTTTACAGATAGGAATTAAAGTGTTAGGTTTAAGGAGCAACCAGGGACTTTAAGGTTAGAAGATGGAGTAAAGTTTTGGGTTTATAGTGCACTGTGGGATTTTAGGGTTAGGGAGTGAGGATTAGGAACAGGGTGGGAGATTTAGTGTCAAACATATGCCTCTGCTAGGTCTATGCTGTTTAATAGAGATGGGGATTGGAATGGTTAATTAATTACATAAGACTGGGTTAGTTAGGGCACCTGCCTTTTATAGCAAGTGATAAACAGCAGTTGTGTCATGGGGTACTAGCACGTGATCACTTGTGCTACATCTTGCTGTAACTGACTCCATGTGACAACAAACTATTTCTAAAACCTTAAAGTGTCCAGCCAATGATTCTGCCACATCTATGATAAAAGTGCTTCTCCACAATTCAGTCAAATGGTTTTACTATGGTTTACATTTCATTGATTTTTATTCAGAAAATGAAATGCAGCTTAAAAAAAAACTAAGAAAATATCTAGAAGGGGGCAAGCATTCCTAGCTAAATACCGCTATACCTACTTAATTAACTATGTTGACATAATTCTGACTCAGCAGTGATGTAAAAAAGCCTTACACAGTCTTACACAAGCACAAGGACTGTTGTAACAAGATAACACACAAAAGGTACATTGATGAGACTTTCAACTACCAATAAACCCATATTTTGTATATTAAAGCTATGGGCATTTGTCTATTAGATTTTACATGCATTATTGTACCCTGGGTATATTTCTGGCCAAGTAGTGCCTTGAAAATGGACATATCATAAAATACCCACCCTGACTAATTTTGACTGACAATATTTTTTATGGAAAATAGCCTACCTACTTAACATATCACCATCTGAATGAGCTGATTGCCTTTTAAGTTATGTGTAAAATTATGTTGATTGAAACTAAATTTGTCATTTCACTTTGTGCATTTTTTCTATAAAAAGTTTCAGAATGGCACACATAAATCCACATTAATATAAAATATAGGTTTATAGTTTTATATGAGGTTGCTAGGCTAATGTCCCTATAAAAAGTTTCAGAATGGCACAGATAAATTCACATTAATATAAAATATAGGTTCACAGGTTCATAGGAGGTTACTAGGCTAATGGCTCTAGAGCCCTTACAAGCCCAGCCAAGTTATACCAGAGTAACCCTTACAAGCTTAGCAATGATTTATCCAAGTTACCCAAACTGAGCTTGTTGCCACGGTGGTGCAGAGGTAATATTGTCGTCTCACAGCAAGAGGTCCTCCCGTTCAGTTCTCAGCTGGAGCACCATCTGTGTGGAGTCTGTATGTCCTCCCTGTGGTTGAGTGGCATTCAAAAGACATGCGTGAATGGGCATGCCTTTGTTGAAGTTTGGGTGTTGAGCTGGTACCTCGGCACCATAAAAATCTACTGCCAATCATTAGCAGACCAGAGTTCCACTGTGGTGACCCCTAAAGGGGAAAAGCCAAAAGAAGAACAACAACCCAAACTGAGCTTGTTAGATCGGCACTATTCACAGAGCATGTCTATGATCATCACTAAGCACCCCTGTCCATGAGGGACATGTGCACCACTCTGGGATGAATTTGCAGTCTCTCATTAAATTGTCCAGGGTGTGCTTGAATAGTCAGTGAGGAGCTCAAGTGAAGTAGGAGTCTATTCCAGAGGAGCATCAATCTCTGGGAGGCATATCTGTTTCTCCAGAATGTTCTGTTAATGGCACAGGGTAGTCAAGATCCTTGGGGCGAGTGACTCTTGTCCCATTTGATTTGCAGATGTGCAGCATCTCCATTAGGCTGAGGTCAGTGACTACCCTGTAGGCTGGGTATAAGTCACTTCTCAGCAGCCTACAAGATACAGAGTACAATGACAAGGTTTTCAGTCTATCCACGTAAATCAAGGTTTGGATGCCCTGAATTCTCCTGGTAAGAAACCTGCGTGGTTTCTCCAGCTGTTGTAGGTGTCTGGTGAGGTACATGCAAAAAGGGACATTGTCCTCTATTAGCATCTACTGAAGATCAAATACAGTGGAGATATAACATCCTTAGATCTGGATGTGATGCTGTTGCTTATCAGATGGGCAATGTAGAAGGCTTTCCTTATCACTGTGGAAACATGGTGATCGAAGTTTAGATTGCCATCAACTTGTGTTCCAAAGTCTCACACCACTGGGTTAGAGTTTAGGGGTTTGCTGTCAATACTGTAATTATCAGGGATTTCCTCTTTGCCAAAATGGATAATAATGCACTTCTTTTGCATTTAGATTCAGTCCGTGGCTTGGCACCAGTTGTTTGTCTGTGTTAACCCCTTCTGCAGTGTGCTAACATCATTGGGGGACTCAATGATTGTGCCCAATTTGCAATCATCAATGAACTTGGTAAGACACAGGCCATCTATTTTAGCCTGGACTTCTGAGAAATAGATTCCAAACAGAAGAGAACCCAACACTGGTCTGTTTTGTATGCTACTGGTAACTGATCTAGTGGTAGAGGTGGTAGAGGTGGAGTCCCCAACTCTGACAGTGTGTGTTCTGTCTGTGAGACAACTGACTACCTATTTAGTGATGTAAGGATTAATTCTCAGCTGGGAGACTTTCTCAATGATACCTGAATGGGGGATTGTGTCAAAGGCATTGGCTAGGTCAAGATATATGGAATGCACAGTCTTACCTTCATCCAGGGCTTTAGTGACATTTTCAAAGAAGTCTGCCAGGTTTAACAAGCATGACCTACTCTTAACAAAGCCAAACTGGGTTGGCCAAGAGTTTGATGATCAATATGTCCTTGTTGATAAGGTCCATGATGATTCTTTCTGGCCTTGCAGATGGGATTGGATAAACGTATAGGTCTATATTTCCCCGTGTTTGTTGATGGACCCCCTTTGTGCAAGGGGATTAATGTTGCTGTTCTCCACTCTGCTGGAACAAAGCCATATCTCAGGCTATGGTTACAGACAGCTCCAAGTGGTTCCATTAGGTATTGTTTTAGATTACTTAGTAAGCAGCCTGTGTTGTTGCGTGATCCCACTGAGGCTGTAGTTTTGGACTTGGAGAGCAGAGATATGACCTGCTCTCTAGAGATACTACACAGAAGACTAGTGTCAGGAATGCTTTGGGTTATGGTTGGTGGGGAGGGGGGGGGGGCACTTGTGCCAAATCTGTCAGCCAGCAGGCTGGCAATTTCCTCAGGTACAGTATGAATGGCACCATCAACTACTAGTTTGGCACATAGCTGGGCATTCCATTCTAGATTTCTGATGTAGCTACATAATGTCTTATTGTTATCCTTTGCTAGGGATGCTATTTTAGCTTCATAATTAGCTTTAGATGACTTTCAGGATATCTGATTCGCTTGTTCAAACTGTTTAAGGCATTCTTCCTCTGCTGAGTTAGTTTCCTCTTGTTCTTAGGCATCAGTTTCTTCCTTTTGTTATATAACATATTTACACTGGAGGTCCACCAGGCTGGTTTGTTTTTTTTGGGAGGACCTGGCTTTGATCCAGTCAGGTATACCCGAGTCTGTACAGTTGTTTAGGTGTTTATACAGAGAATTTCTGTATACCTCTGCATAGTAGTCATTGTTGATTGTCTTTGCAGAGGTTTTGAAACTTTCTATACCATCACTTAGTAGGCCGTAGTTGGCTTTGGAAACATTTTTTAGTTGTATTGCTCTTGTGGGGATGTCAGGTCTGATAATTACTTTGAATGAGATTGATTTATGGTCGAATCTTACCAGGGAGGACACCACACAGTGAGAGATGCAGTGACCCCCATGTCAGTTAGTACTAGTTCTAGGATATTTGAGCCCCTTTTGGGGGTGCAGAATATCTGTTCCAGGGTATTTATATTGACGAAGTCTAGGAACCTCTGGGCAATCATGTTTCTGCTTGTGTATATCACTCAGTCAATGGAAGGATATTTGAAGTCTCTCTTGACTAAGGTGTTTGGCTGTATGGTGAGTGACTCCAGTAATTCCAAGTAGGCAGTATGTTACTCTTGGTTCATGTTGGGGAATCTACAGATAACAATGATATGATAGGATATTTTGCCTATAGTTAGTTGGACCTGGCGAAGCTCAAGAAACTCAGAGGTGTACTTAGCTTTAATGAAGATAGATACACCTGCAACTTTGGGTCTTTCATGCTTGTTTTGAGGTCAGTACATGTGGAAAATATTGTAGCCTTGCACAGCTGGGGTGCTCTTTACAGCCTTGAGTCATGTCATGGTGAATGCACACTCATTAGCATCTTCCAGGGTGAGAACTGCTTCCAGAAAATGCAGTTTCCTGTTTAGGTTACTGGCATTAAACAGGATAACCTTGAGTTTGTCTCAAGTGGATTTTTGTTGCAATAGAAATGTTGTTGTCTTGATATTGCCTGTAAAGGCACTATGGGGGAGGCAAGAGCCTTAGCCAGTATTAAAAAGCCTAAATGAGACAGGTGCAGACCATTTCTGGCAAAGCAGTGTAGTCTGTTAACCACTTCCTCCCAGGCTAAAAATACTGGATTCCCCTGGCTTGACACCAGAAGCTAAGGCATTTTTTGAAGTCTTTAATTTTTGTCTATATTATGGCATCATCCTGGGTGAAGGTAGAATGCTGCTTATTGCTATGGTCATACCTGCTGAGACACATAATGTGAGAGTTCGGTCATGTCTCTTTTCATGCAGTCCTGAGCATTTCTCAAGTCATTCACCCCAACACAGATTATGACAGAATCATAATGGTAGTTGTTGCTGAGAGACTTGAGTGCGTGCATGATTTCATAGATCCTGGCATCTGACAGGCGGCTGACCATGACCTTCTCCTTGTCCAGCCTGGTGAGGGAGACATCTACTTGTCTCACTGTCGAATTGCCTATGGCCAAGACATTTGGTTTTGAGGTGTTTTGCCTTAGGAGGTTATTTGCTGAGACACTGCTATGTGCATTAGTATTTGTAGTGATTTCTATTTACATTGCAGTGTGTGCAAGTGGTTTGCTCTTGGGAGGTCTCTGATCTTTTGAATGTCTTCTAGTGAGTACTCCTGGATATGTTGGTTTATGTTTTATGACCTCATCTTGTGTGAGAGGTGAAGTGTGTGTGCTGACAATGTGTTTGTTGTCTGCTTTGTTACATGAGATAATTGATTTCACTTTCGTTGTGTAATTACATTTCTAACATAGGGTATTTGTTTCAGGAGTAAGTGGTTGTCAGTATACATGAGGCAATAACTACATTGTCTCAGATAGCCCATGTCAATCAAGCTGTCTGGAGAAATGGTTGGAAACTATCTGTCCATTATAGCAGGTTCATACCATAAGTACTGTTAGAGAGGGGGCAAGTTAGAACAGTTTATGCTCTAGGATTAACAAAGGGACTAGTTTTATTGAACGGAATGGATGAAAAACTATGGCAATGCTGCTCAGTGTACAGCTGAACTTCCTGCAGTGCAACAGGGAAGCTTGGGAGGGTTCTACTGACAGATATCTAGAGAAAAATTGATTCCTGGCATTTGTGTCTATACAGGGTACTGCTAACCCCCCGCAATGAGCAAACGCAAAACTTACATGCAGGCAGAATGAAACACTACGTGTTAACCTTCCAGAATATGTAAAAAGCATTAACATCAAATTTCCATGATAGCATGGATGTAGATATCCCATTGTAAATCTTTTAGTGATAAATGCAAGTCCAGTGAATGTTCAGTTATTCTGTCATTTCAACAATCTTGCTATTTTTCCCAAGACCCATGGTATATGACCAGTTAGAATTCTGACTGTTGCCTAAATGTATGGGATATTGGTTCAGTAAATCTTAGCTAGTTTATAAGATGAGCAGAATTGGCAATATTTTAATAATGATGCTGTATGAGCCAATGATATTTTATTTAACAGCAAAATGTAAAGGAGTATCAGTTGTTAAAGAGAAGGATGTTGTTCTCAATCTTTGCTGAAATGAAGGAATATTTAATGATGTAACAAAGAATGCAGCAGTTTACTCACTAGGGCTAGAAAGAGATAGGATATGCATAGAAGTCCATCATGGGAATTCTACATCTTTATGAATTTAAACAAATCTTGCCTCCATCTATCCGATTCACAATTTGTATCCAATACTGGATTTTAAGTTAATAAGTGGCTAATTGTGGAGGATTTAATTTCAATTTACAATAGATTCAGCTGTATTTTGTGCACCCATATGTGAGCAAAGACAAAAAGGATAGCAAAGTAATACAATGTTAGAGCTATGCAGACCAAGCACTTACACAAGTGCATGGATTGTGCTATCCCTAACAGAACCAAGATGCTATCCTCCAAAAAAAGGAAGCCAATCTGGTGGTCCCCTGCCATAAACAAACTCTACAACAGAAGAAAGAAACTGTTGCAAAAAAGAGTAAAATCCCATGATTGGAGGAACTCCCTGGTCAGCCTCAGTAAGAAGCTGAGATCACTCATAAAATCTTCCAAAGTTAGTTACGAAAACAAAATCGCCACTGATTCTAAAGACAATCACAAAGCATTCTATAGCTATATAATGAATCTCAATGGCAATACTCAGATCTGCTCTGAGTTGCAGCACAATGGCACTAAATATACAGAACCAACTGATATTGCCAACATCCTGGTAGATAGGTTCAGTGCTAACTTTACCCCTCCCCCTCACCCCATAAAGGGTCCATCTCTATACCGGAAGAATGCAAAGTTCCTGTAATCACGGCTGCACAGGTAAAGGCCACACTTTCCAAAGCCAAGAACACAGCATCCATGGGACCTGACAACATCCCAGGCTGCATTCTACATGTAATGCTGAATGAACCCCACCTAAGCACCATGTTCAGTCATAGCCTCACCTCAGGCTTTTTGCCCACTGAATGGTGCACAGCGACGGTTATCCCACTCCACAAAGGAAGAACCAACACGGACCCTGGAAAATACCGCCCCCTTTAGCCTAACGAGCCTGGTCTGCAAGGCCATGGAACGTATAATCATGGATCTTATACGCAAAGACATTGTCAATCTCCAAACTCTGGACCCCACCCAGTCCGGCTTTGTAAAAGGCAGATCATGTCTCCTAAACCTGGTAGACTTCTTTGAAGCAGTCACCAAAGCTGTAGACGAGGGTAAGGTGGTTCACACAACCTATCTAGATCTCACCAAGGCTTTTGACACCATCCCCCACTCTGGAATTATAGATAAACTCACTAAAGTAGGTATAAATCCCTATGTCACAAGATGGGTTGCCAACTAGCTCACTGACAGAACCCACACTGTGAAAGTAGCAGATTCCAAATCTGACTTCAGACCAGTGATAAGCGGAGTACCACAGGGTTCATTCCTGGGTCCTCTCCTGTTTGGTATCTACTTTTCTGAAGTACAGGCTAACACAGAAGGGCTTTGGCTAATGAAGTTCACAGATGACTGCAAACTAGGAGCCATAATCAAAACTCCTAACGATCTGGACATCCAACAAAAGGGCCTCACGAAGACAGATGCCTGGTGTCAAAGCCATGGCCTCAAGCTCAATGCCAAAAAGTGCATTGTCATCCCCTTTGGTAAAAACTCTGTACCCATGAGCTACCACATAGGTGGTAGCCTACTTAACACTGAAAGTGTGATAAGAGACCTTGGGACACAGGTGGAGAGTAGTCTCTCCTTTGATAATCACATTACCACAGTAGTCAGGAAATCCTTCAACTTGGCACACCTCATCACAAAAAGGTTTTTCATCCAGGAAAAAATAAGTAATTGTTCCCCTCTACTCGTCACTCATTAGACCCATTATAGAGTACAACGCCCCTTTTGGTATGCACCTCACAAGACATCTACAACAACTGAAAAGGCCGCAGAAATACCTCACAAAGAGGATTACCATCCTCAATCAGATTCCCTACACTGATCCTCTCAAAAAACTCCAGCTTTACTCCATCACATATCGCCTACTCAGAGGCGATCTCTGCCTAACATACAAAGCTATGTCAAACCCAGAGCTGTTGGTCATGCTCCACTTAAAGAAATCCCATTCCCTCCAAGCTACATGCTCTAGGGACCTAAACCTTGTTACCACAATAAGCAGAACATGCTGGAGGGATAGATTCCTGTCCCAGAGACATCCTATACTCTGGAACAAACTTCCTATCTATATCAAACAAAGCTCCTCATTAGCGCTCTTCAAGAAAAATCTTGATGATTGAATGGGAGATAGAAAATTCAACCCGGGGATCACCTCTGTGGCTCTGCCTGATAGGGGCACAGGAAAATAATTTTCTTGGGTGGCAAAAGCCAGGGTACCTTTTTGGCTAGCTTATACAGGCCCTAGAGCCTATAGCCTAGTACCTACCTATGAACCTATGACCCTATGAGAGTAGTTATGATACAGAGTGTCTGAAGTTTGAATGACAGACTGTAAAACAATCATACTGCTTACTCCAACTGACCCAGTACCCTGTCATTGTCCTTCTTAACAACTTGCATGGCTTTCAGTATTTTGCTTATTGGTTAATTAATCTTGACAGGACTTGAGCACTGTGTTTACCCTTGTCACTGTGGCCTGACTTATGGGTGGAAATGATCTGTAAAGGAACAGTTAATGTACATGTTGCAAATGAATAGTTAAATGGTTACTCAAAGGTGTTATAGCCAGGACTGCCCTACAGTGCTTATTGCACCTCACTTCACAAGAATGTCATCTTGTGAATACAGCTGGTGAATCTGCAGCAACCTGGGTACTGTTGCAAATCTCACTGACTTGCACTGTACATTATAGAAAGTGGAAAATTCTTTTCCTCACATGTTATTAGCGATAGCACTGTTTTGGCCATTCACATACCATATAAAACACATCCATAAGTATATGTTCTTTGTCAAGACACTCCTTTGGCCTGAATTTTATGGAGCAATATTTTAAGTTGCCAGTGCAACCTTACTAAACAGAACATTTTGCAGTGACTAAGGTTTCATTTAATGAACATATGATCACATTTGATGGCAATGAGTCATTGTCAATTTACAGTTCTTTTATGTTGAGTTAGATAGTTCATGGCATGTTATCCCACAGCAGATGGTTCTATAATGAAGGCCCTTAATGCCCTGTTTTTAATGCAGCCTGAAACAGTACTATAACATGGTGACAACTGCATGCGAAAATCTGTGAAATATCATTGGTACTGATAATGTTTTGCCTGTTTTCAATTCTTGTATTCAACTGAAGACCTCTAAAACATCACAAAGACTAATTTTATCTTGTTAATCTTATATGTTCTAAAAATCTACATCTAAACATGTAAATATATTAACCATGGTCAGAAGATATATTTTTCTCTTTAATCACTCCATCATTCAGCTCAGACGCATCTTTCATTGCCTCTTCACACATGCCAGTTTACTTATATGTCCTGTCCCAGCATCCTCCATGTTTTCTCCTGTAATTTTCCTCTTTAGTGAATTCCACTTCATCATTACACTTATTTTTTTAAACATACAGTAACTATCCTATAAAATTTATTAAGACAAAGTACTTCTGCATTTCTTGCCAGTTTGTCCCAGTCCATATTTCGTATAGTTCCAGATCCCCTGATTAAAAAAAAAAAAAAGAAAAGAAAAAAACACAGAATTGCATCCATCTATTAAATAAAATAGATCAAAGAGCAGAGATAAGATATGATCCACACATTTAATAAATGATCCAACAGCCATGACATCATTTTATTACATAAAGGATACATAGTAATGACACCAAATACAAGACGGTTGCATAAACTTCCTCATCTGTCACAGCTATTAGCAGTGTGAAATTCAAACTGCTGACTTCTGCATATTCTTCCCAATACAGCATCTTAGCTGTTCACTGTAACAATAATCCAGTGAGAAAAGGGAGAAAAGATCTGTCTTTAAACAGAAGGTATTGTCCCTCTTCCAACCAGCCATAAGAATGGGAAAGGGAGGGAATGTTTCAAAGTTGTCTGCACCAAGAGACTGATTCAAACCACTCCTCTGTCTTATATCACCTTTCTATTAATTTCAGCTCTTCCTTACATCACACCCCCACCACCCTGTATCAGTTGCAGTGCTAGAGGGGGCACGTGCCTCCCCTGTGAAACTGTGTGCAGTCTGGAATACAGCATTAGATTACTCTCTACCCTCGGAGCTTGTCTCTTCTATAGCCATTTCCTTTTATGCACATTACATTTCCATTTAAAAAGACACTTGTGCATATGAAACGTGTATATTGCAAGTCCAGATTCAGAAATAGAGAAAGCTTTCTCATAACTAGCACAATAATGGAGAGGGTTTTCTGAAGCATGATAAGGGAGGAGTGTGTGTGGGGGGTGAGCACGTGTGTGTGTGTGTGTGTGTGTGGGGGGGGGTGTAATGCCCCTCTCAGTCAGGGCTATCTGGTCTGAGTGTCACAGTAGGAAAATGTGAAGTAGAAATAACCAAACCTTGTACTCTGCTCATTAAGAGAATGGAGTCTTAATACTCCACACCAACTGCCAGAACTCCATAACAACTACTACTACTTTTTTTTTGGGGGGGGTGGAGGTAAATCAGTCAGGGGATTTCATTGTTCAGAAAATGCATGTCTATGCAATACCTGTTGCTGTCCTTCTGTTAGCCTTCAAAGTAAATTATTTGGCACTTAGCTCAACTGTTAATGGCCTGCTGCCTGTAGTTAAAAGTGCAGGGTTTGAATCTTCCCATGTCCATTTGCTTCACTCCGATAGTACTCATTGTTTACCCCTAAAAATGGACATGTTCTCCAATGTGTTTACCTGTTTAGCAGATAAATAGATAGCATATTAAATCTTTCCCTGTTGAGGACCTTCTCCACCTACCAAAAAAAAAATGTTTTCAGCTTTGTGTAGAATTCTTGAGAAAAAAATTGAGAATTATTTGTTTCTGTTATATGTAACATTTTTGGCTTTCTGACACTTTATTGCAGATTGTGGTTACTAACTAATGGCAGCCATGAGAGTTTCAGGATTTGTATCCATTAGAAAAATGTTTGATAATGCAAAGCTCATTATTCTGCCAACGTTTAAATATGTAAGACAAGTATTTAGAGCTGGTGTGGGAAGTTACTAGGGCAGAGAGGTGTTTTACTGTATGGTACTGACATCAGCAAGGGAAGATACATTTCTGGGCAAGTATGCAAGTATGTTTCAATTTATTCATTCACTTGATCTCAAGAAAATATCCAATTGGAGGGGCAAAATGAGCACTGAGTAACAGCACTTTATCCCTGCTCTGCCTTTTCAAAATATCTATGACAAGATTTTTTTTAATTTAACTATCCTATTTTTTTAACATATTTGGAATCTTCTAACCATCCTCTGGGGTAGTATATAAAATTTTCTTTAATTTTTATATTTTTTCCTGTCAAAAAATACTTGAGATAATATTTTGGCTCTATGCTACAAGCTTCACCAAATCTTTTCTTCAAGAAACAACTAGTAAGAAAGAACTTCAGTCACTATTATCTAATATTCAAGAATTGACAACAAAAATTGATAGAATGGATGTAAAACTGGATAATGTTAAAGAAAAATGTTCCCGACAAATTGCAATGCTACATGAAGACCTCAAGCAACAAAAGAGACAGATTACAGGAATAGAAACTTCATTAAATGATATGGATACTAGAATTCAAGAAGATGAACATAATATAGACATTCTCTTAAAACAAAATACCCTTTTGCAAACAAAAATTGATGATCTAGAGAATAGATCAATAAGAAATAATATCTTTGGGCTACCTGATAATGTTGAAGAAAACAATATGGAAAAGTTCTTAACTTCATGGCTTCCTGAGATATTACAGCTTCCTGAAGCTCATTCATATGGGATAGAGAGAGCCCACACATCCTTGACTTCTTCAAAAAAAGGTAAAAGTCATTCTACAAAATCTGTTATAGTGAAATTCCTATCACCACATGTTAAGGAAGTAGTGCTAAAGACTGCATGGGCTTAATCTTCTATTAAGTATAAAGACAATGTCATACACTTTGATAATGATTACTCATCTTCTGATATAGCCAAAAGAAAACTTTTCCTGCCAATGCTTAAAGAACTTAAAAAAGCCCAAATAAAGTCTCATCTATTATTTCCAGCCAGATTAAAAATCTTTCTTCAAGATGGTCAAAAAATATTTGATGACCTAGAAACTGCCATCACTTTTATTAAAACAAGAAAGCTGCTTGATAAAATAGAATAAATGGATTGGGCAAATGCCAGTCTTAAAAGAAATGCAGATAATAGTTTCTGGAAGACTTCTGAACATAAAAAGAAACTCAAGAATAAGTGAATATTAGAACATTCTGCACTGGCTTTCTTTTAATCAAGATTTATTTCATAACCCAAAAGTTGGGGAGATGGAAATGGTTCAACAGGTGAGTTTTTGTTGTATAAATCTTTTTTTTCAATGATATATAGCTGTTTCTATAACATTTCTATAGTATATTATTAGTAAATTTAGTTTACTTTGTTATATGTGGCTTGCTAATTATAGCAAGTGAATGCTACCTATTTCATTTATTTTCTTGTTTTATTTATTGATCATTACTATTGATGCTCCATTTAATTGGGGAATGGTATCAGTGGTGTCTTGGTGACTAAAATAAGTACAGAGACTTAAAGATGGTAAAATGAGGGTCTTTGGTATTGTAGAAATTGTTTTTTTATTTATTTTTTGTTATCTTCTCTGTATTCGAAGGGAGCTTTTTGATGGATATTGTTACTTTGTTAAATATATTTTTGTCCTGGTGATGGGGCTCATTGGTGGTTGTGGTGATGGGCATTGGAGGTGCTTTTGGTAGACTGATGTGGCTTGGTTTCAAGCTTGGGTGTTTGACGAAGGCATGGACTGTGTAGATGTAGTGTTTTTTTTTTTTGTATGCGATGTTCAATGGATGATTTCTGTGGCGTTACTGGTGGTGAGATTCCTTGATTATCTGGATATAGGCTAGTTTTGAATTGAATGGTATTTGCTGTGGAGAGATTGGTGGTTTGTTGTTGGTTGTTGCATCAGTTGTGGTCTAGTGATTTGTTGGGCCTGAAAGATAGAGTTTGTGATATTTATTGTATTGAATGTGTCCCCTTTTTTTCTCTCTCTCTCTTTTTTTTCCCCCGGAATTGCCACAAGGTAATCTGCTGCTTTAGCAATGAAAAGGTGCTTATTGTTTCCCTCCTGAACCTCGTGGATATGATTTAAACTGCTGACTTGAGATGCAGTCACATCACGGGTAGTAAACATGAAAGTAGAAAGAAGTGTCGTATCCATGGAGACATATACCTTATGGTCCCTGAGGTGAGGAACACCACAACATAGAATAAAAACCAGAATAGCCAGTCTCTAATGCCATCTAGAGGAGAAAAGAGAGAAATGCAGTTAAGTGATCTGCTCAACATGCCTGTATCGTTAAAATATGTATTGGCTTTCAAGACATTTCTGTGTTTTTGTTTGTTTTTTTCTATTGTTGGCAAGGTTAGACCAAATTGGATAACCTCTATCTGTGTTTTTGCTATACCAGTATCACTAGTGATCTTGGCTTGAGAACTGGTTGGTGCTGTTGGAGGGGATCAGCTAAGAAAAGGGCATGCCAGTTTATACGCAAAACCTTGTCATGAAAACCCAGTAAATTGCTTAGACATCTGTTCATACAGTTAGCATGATGTAGTTTTGACAGCACTACACACACACACACACACACACACACACACACACACACACACACACACACACACACACACACACACACACACTCACTCTCACACACATATACGCACACGCTTACATATACACACACACACACACACACACACACACACACACACACACACACACACACACACACACACACACACACACACACACTGTAGACTGGAACATGAGTAAAAAAGGTGAGTTGATCAGTGCAATTTTCCACTTAATGATAAATAAATAAATACACAAATAAAAAAAATAATAAAAATAAATAATGTGTGGCTGAAGCATTGTGTAGCTGACATATAATTTACCTCCATATTACATATTTGCAAGAACTGAAATAACTATCAAAGAGATGTAGGGTTGTGATCTTTTGGTCTGTGAAAATGCCACTGTGATGATAGTATATGTCATGAAAGACATATATGTCTGGAAACATTTATAACAACTGCAGAATTTGCTTATCTGGTTGTGTGTGGATGGTGATGTCATGACATACAGTAATATATTTATATTCAGTAATTCATCTTGTAATAAAGTCACATGCTTAGTTACTTATAATAGCACAGGTATATTGACTTGTTTTCATGAAGCAAAGAAAACAAACAAATAAATGAGTCCTTCCTCAATTATACTCCTTGCATTACATAGAAAGTCATACAGACACATTCACTGTTAAATGCCATTGTATAACATGACATCACTGCAAAGAGTAGTGGAAGCTAGGTTAAGAAGGGAGGTGATGATTAGTGATCAGCAGTATGGTTTCATGCCAGGACAGAGCACTACAGATGCGATATTTGCTCTGAGAGTGTTGATGGAGAAGTACAGAGAAGGTCAGAAGGAGTTGCATTGTGTCTTTGTGAATTTAGAGAAAGTATATGACAGGGTGCCTAGAGAGGAGTTGTGGTATTGTATGAGGAAGTCGGGAGTGTCAGAGAAGTATGTAAGGGTGGTACAGGATATTTACAAGGGTAGTGTGACAGCGGTGAGATCTGCGGTGGGAGTGACGGATGCGTTTAAGGTGGAAGTGGGATTACATCAAGGATCAGCTCTGCGCCCTTTCTTATTTGCAGTGGTGATGGACAGGTTGACAGACGAGATCAGACAGGAGTCCCCGTGGACTATGATGGCTGCAGATGACATTGTGATCTGGAGTGAGAGTAGGGAACAGGTGGAGGAGACCCTGGAGAGGTGGAGATATGCTCTAGAGAGAAGAGGAATGAAGGTCAGCAGGACTAAGACAGAATATATGTGTGTGAATGAGAGGGAGGACAGAGGAATGGTGAGGATGCAGGGAGTAGGGGTGGTGAAGGTGAATGACTTTAAGTACTTGGGTTCAACAGTTCAGCGTAATGGTGAGTGTGGAAGAGAGGTGAAGAAGAGAGTACAGGAAGGATGGAGTGGGTGGAGAAGAGTGTCAGGAGTGATTTGTGACAGACGAGTACCAGTAGGAGTGAAAGGGAAGGTCTACAAGAGGGTAGTGAGACCAGCTATGTTATATGGGTTGGAGACAGTGGCATTGAGAAAAAGGCAGGAGTCAGAGCTTGACGTGGCAGAGTTGAAGATGTTAAGATTTGCACTGGGTGTGACAAGGATGGACAGGATTAGGAATAAGTATATTAGAGGGTCAGCCCAGGTTGAAAGGTTTGGAGACAAAGCCAGGGAGGCAAGATTATGTTGGTTTGGACATGTGCTGAGGAGGGATGCAGAGTATATTGGGAAAAAGATGCTAAGGATGAAGCTGCCAGGTAACAGGAAAAGAGGAAGACCTAAGATAAGGTTTATGGATGTGGTGAGAGAGGACATGCAGGCGGTTGGCATGACAGAGCAAGATGTAGAGGACAGGAAGAAATGGGAACAGTTGATCTGCTGTGGCGACCCCTAACGGGAGCAGCCAAAAGAAGAAGAAGAAGACTGCACCTGTCAAACTATATATAATACCAAGGTGGTACTTCAAATATTCAGTTCAATCAACTTTTGCTGATTCTTCAGCTGATGGCATTTAGCAATAAGTAGTCTGTAAATCACAATAAACCATTTTGTACTCCTCTGATCAGCTTTGGTACAGAACTTTTTGAACTTGATAACCCTTGATTCTTAGGCTTTATTGAGATATTCATGTCTTCAACAAACAACAAATGCAGTATTGGCAGCAAAATGATGAGGATGGTGACGTATTTTGGAAGTTGATTAAGCAGGGAGAATCTGGTTCATTAACTGATGTGCACTTGATGATGATGTATAGCAGCTGTGTCATTTTGTGGTCATGCAGTATTGGGAAGCATTGTTTTATTTAGCACTCTGTAAGTAGATGTGGTGTGTTCTAACTTGGATGGGTATCTAGTTTGGGGACTGTAGGACAGGGAGAGATAAATTCATCTTTAGGTGTATGTATGTATATATATATATATATACTGCAATTTTATTGCACTGCTAGTGGAAGGAAAATATCCTGGCTACACCTTGGTAATGGTTTACTGTAGGTTGGCCACATTTATACTGCATTCTAGCTATCTCAAAAACAGGCTTTAATTAAAGGAATCAATGATTTTGTTATGACCTTTATTTTGTATTTATGACATGTGGTTGGTCCTCATGATATTATAAACTCAATCTGACTTACATAAAGAGGAATTTTCACTTTACATTTATTTAATGGAATGTTCAACTTTGTACAATAAATATCTATAGAAAACTGGAATATATAAACTCAAATATCAAATATACATACCACAAGAAATGTAAACATCATTATTTTTTATTATATATATATATATATATATATATATATATATGTATATATATATATATATATATATATATATATATATATATATATATATATATAATATCATATTATGACTTGATATAATATTAATGATATATTATTTCATAAAATCAAAATGAGAAAGTTAAATTTGATATATTTTAGTATGTTTCTTGAATGATTATATACAAATGTATTAGACGTATTTTATTTATAATCTTTCTTTTTGGTCACATATACTGCCTAAGAATGTTATAGTATACAACAATATATACTTTTAAGCTAGGATGAGAAGAGTATTGTTACTGAATGGATGGTCAATTTGAGTGAGAGATGTCACTCAAATTAGGAGTTTATAATTCAGGGAGGTGTTGGAGAGTGTTTGTTATTAGTATATGTTGTGCATTTCTGTTAATAGCTCTTATGATGTTCACTAAGTTTCACACAGTTCAATTTGATATAAACATCTTCTTGAGAAATATTTTATATGGTTCATATACAATTCCTTAGAGTCAATTTATAATCAATTTTTATTGTGTTCTAAAACATGGAAAAATGGAAAAATTAGTCAGGCATTATTCAGAAATATAAACATTTTATGGGATCTTTAAATTGTAAATCATTAAACATTAATGGATTAAATAATCATAACAAGAGAAGATCTTTGAATAAATATCTTAAACTACATAACTCTCAGCTATTTCTCCAAGAAACCCATTTATTAACTGAAGATATTACAAAATTGGATACCAAATCTTACAGACTTTTGATTAGCTCTGAGCACACACACACACACACACACACACACACACACACACACACACACACACAAAAAAAAAGAAGAGTGGCCATACTATGGAAAAATGCATTACCTATGCCACAAATCATTGATACATATAAATATAATAAAAGGATGTTATCTTCAGTTGTTATAGAATTTAATAACAGCATTTTGACTTTAATAAATATATATTTGATTCCTGGCATTGGACTAAAAACAGTAAAACAACATTTAGACCATATAGTACAGTTTTCTAAGAGTAATATTATTCTTGCTGGAGATTTGAATTGCATTTCAGATATAAAGGATTCTAGTACTAATGGCAAAAGGAAAATTCCAGCAATAGCTAAATTATTAAATGAATTCTCAGATTCATACATGCTGAAGGATGTTAGCAATTTTGCAGATGTTAACTTATTGTTTTATACATTCTATTCACATAGACATAATTAATATACAAGAATAGATAGGGTTTTAATTTCTAATAGCCAAACTGATTCTCTATCAGACTCAAAAGTGATTTCATGTCCTCTTTCAGATTATAATTCTATAATGTTTGACCTTATAATATATTCCACCTTTAATGTTCAAATTAAGAGGATACCAGCATATGTAACTAAACTAAAAGACTTTACTAATTTTATCTCTACAGAAGTACAACATTTTACTGAACTTAATAACACACAGAAAACTTCTGAAATATATATCTGGGAAGCTCTAAAAGCTTACCTATATGGTAAAAATTATTGATTGGTATAAAAAGAAAAGGACTCATGGGATAAAGAACTTCAAGACATACAATCAAAACTAGATAGTTTAAGACATGATGTTTCAAGAAACTTAGATAAGAAAGCTAGAATAAATTAAATAAATACTTTGAATAATAATTATTTAGAAATATGAAATCATAAAACCTTGATTAATTTAGAGGAGTTTAAACTTGTAAATTGTTCTATAAATCATAGATCTATGAATATTCTAGCTAACAAAACTAAAAGGTTAAATACGTTTAATCAAATTAATGAAATATATTTTCCAACAAAAAGAAAAATGGTTTCTGATTTACCTAATATATTAAATGAGTTTAGAGATTTTTTTCTTAAAAATAAATCAGTCTAATTCTATAATTAATGGTACAAGGGATACTCAATTATTTATCAATAAAAAGATAAAAAATAGATTATCAGAAACACAAATAAAACTAATAGATAAACAAATATCTTTTAAAGATATACAAGATCAAATTACCAGACTTAAGCAAAATAAAGCTCCTGGTAATGATGGTATCATTTCTGGAATTTACAAAATTTTACCTACCAAAGCTTTAACTTTGTTGCACACAGTATTTAACATAGCCCCAAATAAAAGCATTATACCCCCTTCTTGGAAGTATACATTTATTTCTCCTATAATAAAGCCTGATAAAGACCCTATAAATGTTCTTCATACAGACCCATTTCATTGTTAAATACAGATTATAAAATGTTTATGTCTATTTATGCTGACAGACTTAAACATGTTTTACCTTCCCTGGTAAACATGGACTAAACAGGCTTTATAATTAATAGAACTTCCTACTATAACATCAAAAGAATAATAACTTTAAATGAATCAATGAAAATCTTAAAGAATAATTTAACTCTAGTCAGTTTAGATATCAATTGTGCTTTCAACTCATTTAATTGGGAATATCTTTTCAGTTTATCGAAGGAGTTAAACTTCTCTAATAGTTTTATTAATTTTATCACTCAATTATATAATAGAAGTCAAGCATATATAAAATTGGTACAAATGCATCCAGAATATACCTATTGTAAAAGGAACCAGACAAAGTTGCCCTTTATCTCCTCTTTTGCTCACATTAATTATGAAACCTTGGCAAACTCAATAACAGAAAATAGTAATATACAAAGTTATAGACTAAGCTCCAATGAAACATCAGAAATTCAAATGGTTGCTGATTATGTGTTAATTACCCTTGGTGATACTAATCCTACATTACAAGAACTGTTCAAACACATGGCTATATTTAAAAAAAAACCTCTGACCTTACTTTTAATAACAGTAAAACTCAAACCCTTCTAATTGGTTCAAAAAGTTATATAGTGTACAAGATGAATATGAAACATATATACCTCAATCTCTCTCAACAAATAACATATTTAGGTATAACTATAACTACTAATATTAAAGATATTTTACTAATAAATTATAATAAAAGTATAACAACTACAGAGTGTTTAATAAGTAAATGGAACAAAATTATATTCACAATGAATGAGAAACTTTCCATTATAAAGTTGATACTGCTTCCAAAAATCTTGTATATAGCACAATCTATATCTATTCCCCCTACTAACTCTTTAATAAAAAAAAAAATTAACACACTGATTAAAAAAAATATACGGCATCCAATAAAACCTAGAATTGCATTATCTTATCATATGTATAGTTGGGAAAATGGAGGCATATCTTTGCCAAATCTAGAAATTTACGCAATCTCATCAGTTATTAAAACAATTTTCTATCTTATAGATGGAGACTATTTAGAAAAATGGAAAGAGATTATATTAAATTTATCTCAGAATACTAAAAATAAAGTTAATGTTCATCTATCAAAACTAGTAAATTACTCATTTATAAGGAGTTTAAGAGATTATTTTTCCAATTATTCCACTCAGACATTTAAATCTACGTATGTAGTTTTAATCCTAAAGACCTTTACGAATTATATATTTAGGTTTAGAATGTTTGAAAATTGGTTGTTTCTCATCTTCCCTATTGCCTATACACAAAGGATATTTTTCTCTACAGATTATTTTAAAATGTCACTATTTAAACAAAAACATTTAATATTTTGGCATCAAATGATAAATAAAAATGAGGTAAAATCTGTTAATACTCTTACAAAAGAATATAATTTTGATACTTTACTTTGGTTAGATTTGCAAGAATTTAGAAAATATATTCTAGATAAACTAGATTTAATTCCCACAATTGCTAAGAATTCAGTACTCAAACTTATTCAGTATTTGATTGTATCTATCCAGCATAATCTATCAGTTAAAAATAGTATATCATATATTTATAGAGCAATTAAACAAGATCTAGATGTATACTCAGATAACTATTGGAATTAATTTTCTGTAATCAATAATGTTATTGCTTCAGAGAAAGAAAAATTAAATATTCTTCAGTCAGCCAGCAAAAATATTTCTTCTCTTAAATGGAAAATATTTACATGAAGATTTTTACATAAATTCTTTTTCACTCCACAAAAAAAAAAAAAAAAATGAGTAAGATAACTAAAGAAGATATTGTTTGCTGGAGATGTAATACAGAAATAAATGCTGATTGGAGTCATATATTTTATGACTGTTTATTACTAAATAAATTTTGGGAAGACGTATTTTTTTACAGGCAATATTTACAGACAACTTTTTGCTCACCAAATCACATGTATTATTCAACATACCAGTTCTAGACTGTATAAAGAAAAGCAAATATTTTTTGCTCTGGTCTATATTGTCCATTGCCAGGAAAATAATTATAGAAACATTGGAGGTCTTCATCTATTCCTTCACTTAAAGAATTTAAAGGTCTTCTCTTGGAAATATCTAAGTTAGAAATGTTGACTATTAAATCCAAATCTATGAGGAATATAAATGTATATTATCAATGGAAAAATATGCATGAATTATTAGATAAAGAACTAGATTAATGCATTAATCTTCCTTTTCTTTTTCTTTTTCTTCTCTATCCTTTCCCTTATCTTTTTTCTACAAAAATATTAGTTTAACTGATTCTGTTGTTTGATATAAAGTGAACATCATTGTATATAGTTTTTTTATTATAATTATTATAATAATGTTTTCTATTTTTAACTATTGTACGCCAAAACACATTTTTTGTTCAATCTTTTTTCAAAATATTTGTTCTTTGCAATAATGTTTTCAATAAAGCTGTTTAAAAAAAAGAAAATATCAAGTGTACAATCATACAAGTGGCTAAAATTAATGTGTGTGTGCGTGTGTGTGTGTGTGTGTGTGTGTGTGTGTGTGTGTGTGTGTGTGTGTGTGTGTGTGTGTGTGTGTGTGTGTATGTTGGGGGGGAGATCCTTTACTTTTTCAACTTACACTTAACTCTCTAATGTTTGAAGAGCTAACATGTTGCAAAATATTTCCCCCATCAATTTTGTCTTGGTTACTACTGCCTAGACTTGTTACACTGGAGAACACCACTACTTCATCCAAGACATAATCTTTGAGCATGACAAAGTAACAGTTTAACTAATTTTTGAACATTGCCGTTGCATTAGTATGACTGTGATATTCACATTTTTTTCTTTTTTTTTTTTTTTTTTTTTTTAAGTGAAATGGTCTTTCATTTTTAACTGTGAATTATTGATGGATTAACATGTATCATCCATTCTATACTTTCTTCGTATGGTGTTTCTTAGTCTACTCCCACATGTCCTATGTGCTATCAGCTAGCTGCTGTGCCCATATTATGCCCCAGTAAGAAAAGGGTCCTACAGCTACCACTGCCCAGTATAACATTTTACTATGTCCTACTTGTTAATCATAATTTATAAAACACTGCCCTAACCTGATGTACAATAAACCCTTTCTCACACAGCCCTCACTTGCTTAAATCCTGGAAATTCCAAAATTCAGTTCCACTATCAAACCCCTCACCCCCTACAAGCAGGTGATGGGGACAAATATATTTGCCTAGATCAACCTCATCTATCTCACTTTCTGCTATACTTATAATTTAATCAGCCTCATATAACTGGATTATTTTTAGCTGACTGAGATCATTTGTCTTTGAACTTACTTCTGTTATAGTTGGATCAATAGTGATTATGATTCACTTCTCTCATATATTCTCAGGAATGTACTAGACTAGCTTTCCTTAATGGCCATTCTTAACCTAATGAATTTGCCTTTTGGTGCTTGATTTAACCTATCCCATTTGGTGTTAGATTGCCCTTACCCATCTCGTGGTTAACAATTATATATTACCTGTAGTAAAAATAACTGAGATCATACCATCAATAATTTGAAGGGAGCCATACATGGGATAAACCATTTAGGAGCTGCTTCTGTTCATTAGTAGTACAAGGGCAATCCTGTAATTTTTGGATCATCTTGGTTTCATGAGAGTTAATAGGTAGTTATTAAGTCCAATAAACCATTGAGAATCCTAGCTCAAGGTTACACAATGGACTAATTAAAGTAAAGGGAACCAAACCCTTTTTTGGCATTTTTTGTTAAAAACTCAAACCCTTAATCTTCTGTGCTGTCTAGCAATAATCAAATAATTGCAGTGTCTTAGCATTATTTGAGTAATGTATATAGTATTTGAGGTAAAAAGCAAAATGATCCATTTTTGTTAAATTTCAGATTAAAAGGTGGTTATAGAATCAGTGTGACGATAAGAATAGAATCAGTGTGATGATAAGAATACAGCACAGAAATAAAACAAACTATAGTGTTAGCCCTCACTTATCTGTATTTAAAACTGACTTATCACATTGCAAGACTAACAAGGACAGTACCAGAACATAAAGGGACAGTACCAGAACATGAAGGGACCAAACCACAACATGAAGGGACAGTACCACAACATGAAGTGACAGTACCACAACATGAAGAGACAGTACCACAATCTGCAGGGACAGTACCACAACATGAAGGGACAGTACCACAAAATGAAGGGACAGTACCACAACATGCAGGGATAGTACCACAACATGAAGGGACAGTACCACAATCTGCAGGGACAGTACCACAACATGAAGGGACAGTACCACAAAATGAAGGGACAGTATCACAACATGCAGGGATAGTACCACAACATGAAGGGACAGTACCACAATCTGCAGAGACAGTACCACAACATGAAGGGACAGTACCACAAAATGAAGGGACAGTACCACAACATGCAGGGACAGTATCACAACATGCAGGGATAGTACCACAACATGAAGGGACAATATTACAACATGAAGGGACAGTACCACAACATGAAGTGACAGTACTACAATATGCAGGGACAATAATACAACATGAAGGGACAGTACCACAACATACAGGGACAGTACCACAACATGAAGGGACAGTACTACAACATGCAGGGATAGTACCACAACATGAAGTGTCAATACCACAGCATGCTGGGACAGTACCACAACATGAAGGGAGAGTACCACAACATGCAGTGACAGTACCACAGCATGAAGGGACAGTACCACAATATGCAGGGATAGTAGCACAACATGAAGACAGATGATTTTTTTAATCCCCTTGCTATTCCATGCCTAAGTTATTTCTAAACCACCTCTCCTATGTGCACTTGCATGTCAGTGATTTTTTTCTTCTCTGTTATTTTTCTGTTTGCTACTCTTCTGAAGACAAAATGTAAATAAGTATAATGTTATATAATATAATATAATATAGAATAATATCATCTCATCATCAGCCCCCTTTTTCTACATGGGACGGGGTATTGTGTTAACTGTCACCAACTCTCTCGATTCAGTGCCACTTCTGCCTTCTTCAACACTCATGCCTGACTGTTGCAGATCTTTCACACAATCCATCCACCTTTTTACTGGCATCCTCACTTCCTCTTACCTTCTTCCTGTCTGTCCCAAATCTTTCTCACCAGATTGTCTTCTGATTTGCTACACATGTGCCCTAACCACTGTAATCTGTTCTCTTTGATCTTTTCTGCAATTGGAGCTACTCTGGCTTCTGCTCTTATGTCCTCATTTCTTCATCTGTCCCATAGTGTGCATCCTACCACCTTTCTCAGGCACTTCATTTCCATCACCTCTAGCTTCTTCAACTGTTCTGCATTTACTGGCCAGGTTTCTGTACCATACAGTGGTATTGGTCACACCACTGCCTTATACTCCCTACTTTTCAGCTTCTTTGGCATTCTTCTATCATAGTTTACACCTGATACTCTATGCCAGAACCTCTAATTCTAGCTTTGACCTCTTCATTCAGACTACACTTCGTAGGACAAGGACCCAATGACTCAAGTATTAACAGTGTTTGGCCTCACAGGGAGGTTCTCAGTGGGAGTGGATGTACACCAGGGTTCAGCTCTAAGCCCACTGCTGTTCATACTGGTGAAATAGGTTGGAGGGGACAGATCAACAAAGCTGCCGTATGCAGACATGGCAGTACAGGCAGACTCTGAGCTAGAACTTCAGCAAAGGATTGGAGAATGGAATGCAAATCTGAAGGCACATGGGATGAAACTAAGCACAGATAAGATGGAGGTAATGGCAGCAAATTGGAAAAATCAGAAGAAGTTGAGAACAGAGATAGAAGGGAAGATAGTGGAACAGGTAAAGAGCTTCAAGTATCTGGGAGGGGTGGTTGAGGAGAAGGGTAGTCTAAATGAAGAGGTCAAAGCTAGAATAGCATAACATAATATAATATAATATAATATAATATAATATAATATAATATAATATAATATAGTATAATATAATATAATGGGATCCATATTGTTTACCAAACGACTGTTTCACTGAAAGTGAAATGGCCGAGCACACTTTCACGAAAGTACTTTTCACCAAAAAAGCACTTTCTTGAAAGTGTTCTAAAAAAAACAGAAAAAAACATGGGGACATGGATGTTGGTAAGATTGCAGCACAGTGGGGATAAGGGAATATTCCCTTTTCCCCACTGTAGTGCGATCTCGGTGTAAGAATGTAAAACTAGGGGGGTGTGGGGGGCCCCCCTACGTAAACGGGGTACCTGTCAAATCTTCGAACGCTCAAAATTTCAAACGTTACATGGTCGAGACCAAACGTTTGAAATTTTGATTGCTAGATGATAGACTTTCAATGGCACCGTACGGTGCAGATAGGGAGAACTTCCCTTTTCTGCACTGAAGTGCAGTCTCAGAGTTTGTATATTTAAGTAGGGGGGTGTGAGGGGTGCAGGGTGGCTTGCCCCCCTGCCTACACTGTTAAAGTGTTTTTTTTCTGTGTTTTCTTTTTTTTTTTTTTTTTATGTTCGATCATCCAAATGTCGAACATTTGGTTTCGACCAAGCAATGTTCGACATTTTGGATGTTTGAACATTTTACATAGACCCCGTAAACATGAGTGCTGTGTTTTTTTTTTTTCTTTTTTTTTAATTTTGTTATTTATTTATTTTTTTTGTACACTTTAGCGAAGGTGCTTTTTCGGTGTATTCGGCCGTTTTGGTTTTGGTGTTATGGGCGTTCGGTAGATAGTACTAGATCCAATATAATACAATATAATATAATATAATATAATATAATATAATATAATATAATTATATGTGTCCTGTTTTACTACTATTACTTCTTACCTGCATCCAGTGATGACTGCATTGCTGAAAATACTTTATTTCATAATTGTCTGCCTTATTCATCCTTACTTTGTTTGTAATACTGCTAATGTTACCTGAGCATTCCCTGTGTTGTATATGTTGTGTATCTACTGCTGTTATTATTTCTCATGGAGTTTTTTTTCCCTTGGCCTCGGTTAAAAAGTGGTCTGTTTGTCTTGGCAGACTTTCCCAGTAAACAAATGGAAATAAATAATTAAATAATAGAATGTCACAGATTAATTTTCTGACAAACTTTGTTTTACTTTTCCATAGCAATAGAGTATGCTCAGTATAAAATGTTTGCTTGCACACCACAATTGATAACTAAGTTATAAAAGTCAAATGCTGGCAGAAAACATAATACTTATTCATACTATGATTTAATTTGCATGAGTGTCATATACAAATTGCTAAATACGTGCATTAAATAATTGCTTTGTAACATATTTATTTTAAATTTGACATAAATAGCACTTTACATTTTTAATAAAGTAACACAGTTAATGACTTGTTTGTTACTTCATTTGGAACCTAAGTATATCAATCATACAATTTCTAATTAAAGAGATAGTAACAGTTATAATCTGATAAAGTCTTTTCCCTGTAATGTTATTACCTGACCTCTTTCTTTCCCTGCACTTACCTCAGCTGCCTAGTTTTCCTTTCAAGGGACCATTTAAGATGTGCTTGCACTTTTGAACTCTCTCTCTCTCTCTCTCTCTCTCTCTCTCTCTCTCTCCATCTTTTGATGGATAATACACACTCTAATTACCTTCTTGCTTAAATTGACTTTGCAGCTCCTGCCACTTCAGTTTATGCAGGGTTATTGCTGTAGATGATCAGTTAAAATTACATTATATCAGAATCTGTTCCTTTGAATTTTTTCTTTGTAAAATTTAAAGTACAAATAATAGATACTACACACTTGTCATGGCTTCAGTAGGAAACACTTTATGTAACTCCCTGAAATGCAATAAAACTTACAGTAGTAACCACTTTAAGTAACTCCTTGAAATGCAATAAAAAATTACATTGAACCATAAGGGCAACTTTCTGTTCTCAAATATTAAATTGCATTTTAGGCACTTTTGAAGATTTACAGTTATGAGTTTATTCTTTAGATTTTCTGCATCCCTTTTCTGCCGGGTCTATATTAGAACATCAAAGTTTCAGAACTTCGAATGTTCTGATATTGACCCCTAGTAACCGAAAACTGATAACATTGAAAATTCAGAACAAATTTGCTGTTCCAAAACTCATACACACAGCACAAACACACCAAACAAACAGCAATCCACACACATACACCTAAAATCTTACATCTAACCCTACACTAAACTGTACATACACCACTATCTACCCACTTACCTTAACCAAAACCCTAACCCTAAGGTCCGTCACTATCGCACACACACCTCACCCGCGCCCTAACGCTAACTCACCTACCTCACCCTAACCCTCACGTCCACACATTCGCACACTTACCTAACCCGCGCCCTAACCCTAACTCACCTAACCCGCCCTAACCCTCATGTCCACACAATCGCACACTTACCTGAACCCAACCCATAACTTTCCACCACAGTGCTGAAAATAGTGAAGCGACAGGAACGGACAACCAAAGAATTCAGTTTTCTGAAATTTCGCCATTTCAGCTTCCGCTTATTAGGGGTCGATATTAGAACATTCGAAGTTCTGAAACTTCGATGTTATAATATAGACCCTTTCTGCCTAAATAATTATTAGTACTAGATAGCATTTTGTTAACTTTAGAGTTTGTTTTAAAACAATGCAGGGTAATGGTTTGGCATTGTTTTATGACATATCCAGGATCTTAAATGAAACAACTAATGAAACAGAGTCCAAATGGTGGTAAAGTAAGTAAAAACCAAAAAACAAACCACCCAAAAGGAGATGAAATGATGCTACTGGTTACTGGCTGCTGGTTTATTAAATAACAGCTTAGCACTTTCTGCCTCTCTGGCCTTCATCAGGACCACGATGTTACTATAACTGGATGTGTGTCTGTCTGTTAACATATTTTGTGCTGCTTCTCTAAGGAAACAGCTAAATTCATATTATTCCTGTAAATGTCCGGGCACATTATTAATCTTGTTACCCATTTTCAGTTTATAAAGCGACATATTTTTAAAATATATACTACAGGCAAGATTCATTAACAAGTACATCAGTTGTAGCGACTGTATTGGCAGTGTGCTGCACCACCAACACGTAAGAGAGTAATTCGGTAGTCATTATTTGGCTCTACACAGAGAAATGGCATAAAAAAACCAAAGTACATGCTAGTTAACCAATCCAATATGGTGGAGCTTTTCAGGAAGCTATTATGTAATCATTTACACTCAGTGTAGGCTTTTGCCTGCTCATCACAAAATCTTTGGAATACAGGCACAGTAGGACTTAGAACTTGAAATTTTGAAAAAAAAAAAACATGTTAGGGGGCTATTATTATGCTGTATGTGCAACAGACCTTAAAACAGGGTGTTGCTGCTGCTACTGACAGATTTTAGGCAAGAAGAAGAAAAAGGGTTTATACCCCATTTGACTTATCATGGACTGTGTGAACTAGAACATCGTAGTGCAAAACCAAGTAGACATGGAAACAGTGTAATAAATATGCAATCTATTCTGCCTTCATCTGACACCAAAGGTAAGAGTGGGACCTGTTTAAAAATAAATAAATAAATGAATAACTTATAGCTGCTTAGTTCCATATGCAAGTAGTTATATGTCCCTAAGATGGCATATCTGTCCTGTGTACAGTAATGTCAGTAATAATGTATGATTGCGATGTCTGCAATACCCACCTATGGACTTTGCGCAACAATGTTCATCAAACATTTTAGTTCCCACACATATATTTAGCCAGATCTACATTAAAAATATGTAAGGGCCAGTGCACAGTCATCTATCTTTGGCACAGTGTGGTGGTGGGGGAGAATACACGAGGACAAGCCTAACAACAAAGAAGTGAGTGTGAATTATTGAATTGTATTGCCTGCTTGAAAGGTCTACAGTATATCCACTGGTGTCAGAATCCTTGTCAGAACCAATATCAATTTACAAAATAAGTAAAAAAATTAAACCTCCATACTAGTACACACAAGTAAGTACAGCCCCCCCCAAGACACACTCAAACACACACACACACACCAAAGAATACAGGTCATGTAAAGAGGACAACTGCTTTGAAACTGAGTAGTATATATTGCAGCATTAACCAAAGCAATGTGTACTTTTCCAGTACAAATGGGTAAAAGTGTTCTTGGATGTCCACTTGTGGGGATGTGGTCAATTATATATTACAGACTTGACACATTTCAAAGCCACAAACATTAAACCCCTGACCTAGATAGAAAGTGATACAACACTCTTCAGCAATAAGTTGCTAGATGGGCATAGAACATGTTCCTTACTGTCATGTTACATTTTTCACAAACTTGTATAATGTTCAAACAACTGATATACATGCCTATGTCACCATCAAGGGGCAAACAATACATGCACTAAACCAATGAGTGTATTCTGAAATATAATCCATCATTAAGTTTGAAATGCATTTAAAAAAAACAGCAAATTACTTATGCATCAAGTTAGTTGTGATACTAGAAATATGTTTTGCAAGCAATTAGCATGCAGGTCTCTGGATAAACAGTCACCACCTACCATGGTACACAGTTCCTTGCCTACAAAATTATCTTGCTATAGTGCAGATTCAGCCCTAGGAGCACTAGGAATATGCAAATGAGGTGTAAACCTATTTGCATTCATGAATTCCAAGATCTGCACTAAGTGCAGGGAATGTAAATATGGTGTAAAGACTTACACATTTGCATGCGTATGCCTTACACCTGCAGGGATGAGCACTTAGAAGTGTTACCTATTAAGAGCTTGCAAGTGTGAATGATTGCACTGACTGCAGTATCAATTAGGGTGTGTTCAAGTGAAGGTATTGACAAGAAGTGTTGTGACTACCTTTGACTGACCTAGGAGAGGAGCATTCCTAACATTCCTAACATTGATGTGTATTGCTTATGAAAAATGTTTTCCTCTCGATACAATTGTGTCTGCAATTCTAAGAAAGTAGGTTATTCACTGAAATATATATCAACTGCAAGGCAAAGGACATAGCAATTTTGTTAGAGCAGCATATATCTGTCAATGATGTCCAATAAATAAAAAAGCAAAAAGGTGCAGTGTTCAAATGTTTAATTTTATATTGTATGATGAAGGAGTATCTGCCCTGCTGCCAGTATCACAACCATGCACACATCTACCTGAAAATTACACAATACAAAGAACAAGAAGGTCTTGGCCACACAATAATTAGATAAGATAATTGCAATATCTCACATCCAGAGTGTATTTATATCAAGGTAAATTATTTTAGACAAAATATTTTTATAAACTTCTTGGTGGCAATACAGATGTGTCTGAGGTGGTCAGAAGGTCTTTCTAAATGTAAGCATCTCTGTTTTCTTTTCAATGCAAAATAAATATGTTGACAGATGTAAATGTACCTTATAATTATGGGGAATAGGATTAAGGATCAGTGGGTTAAGAACATAACTCTTTAGAGTCTGTGTTGTGAAAATAATTGCTCCGAATACTGAAGGTTATTATATATGAAGTTGTTTGAGCACTGAGGATAAAAACTAAAGTACAAGTGTTTTTACTGGGGTTATTTCTCTTTGTACCCCCCCCCCCACACACACACACACACTTTATGTGGCAGAGCAAGCCACCCACAGCATGTGAAATTATAACAAATCCATAGTTGCATTATCTCAAATAAGAACAATCTCCCAAACAAGAACATCACTGCCAATACACACTTATAAAATCCCACTGACCATACTCTTCTATGGAAAATAATTGTATTTATTTATTTATTTACTTTTTATTTATTTGACATTTGTTAGCCAGGTTAGACCAATTGAGCAGCAGCCCTTTTTCAGTGGAGTCCTGAGGAGAAAAGCTCCAAATTGTACAAATCACAAAAGTAATCAAATGGCAGAGTTTATAACTAAACTAAACTTATAAAGATAAATATGTCTAATATAAGATGAAACAGCATACTAGAAATGGTCAATAGATTGAAAATAATAGAGTACAGAGTTACATACAATAATAAGAATACTAAAAATGGTGACAAGTTTGCAAAACAGAAAGAACAAATAAATTATAAATGTAGAATATGTACAGGAGATAATCCCAAGGCAAAAGACAATTGCCAAGACTACAGCTCTGGAAGCTGTGAGTACTATTGACTATTAGTAGACTTTTTAGAGGAAAAGAGAGGGGTGAAACTGGTTGCTGCAGTAGTAGTAGACTAGGGGAGGTAGATTAACTCATTAACTCATGCACCTCCACAGATTTCTGCAGTTAACTCCTAGTGCGTCTCTAGGCATCAAATATCGCTTCTTAATATTTACATTAATAATTCCAAAGCTATGCTACAAACAAGTTATAAGAATATTTTTTCTTGAAACATACATGACGGCAAACACAACTGTATTGACAATTGACCCCTGTCAATGAGTACTTGTTAGAACTGTAATGTGATAACTATGGCTCAAGCCACACCCACTGGAAGGTACACACTCAAAAGAGCTATACTGGAGGGAAAGAGTTAAGTTGGGTCATTGCATAGACATGTCCATGAAATATAGCGAATAATGATGGACATTGTATTCCTCAGTATCTGTTGCTTCAGGTAATGATTTTTAGGAAATGTCACCACATTGGCTGCAGAGACACCTGAAAATGGCAATCCATTTTTTTCATGTGATCAATGAACAATATCATACAAAGGTGTTAAAAAACATGGAAATAAGTGGAGAAACGTAAAAACCAAAAACAAAAAAAAAATGAATTGTTCATCAAGTAACTTGGGAACAAATGATATACAGCTCAAAGTTGAATAGGTTTAGTGCCTTTGTCTCATTTACTTAGAAGACTTCATCAGAGCCAAAGTAAAAAGAAAAGACAACAATTTATATACCCTCCCGAACAATCGCATGATCACCTTTCATTGCTCTTATTGCAAGCAAATGTGCATACATTTCACAATGCATATAAATTATGCCACTGTTGTCAAACCATCACAAACTATCCATTAATTTATTTGAATTCAAATGTAAGGTTAAAAACAGATGTAGGAACACCATAAATGCCATAAAAGTACCTTAAGATTTATCTAGCTGAACAAACCCCTAAGAAAAGGTGCCCACCTTCTGCCATAGCTTCACTCAAAAGTGCCAAAGACCTCTATTTTGCAAGCACTGCTCTTCAATAATGGCAATGGATAACAATGAAATTGACTGTTCTGTGCAAATCAACAGCAAACACATGCTTAAGAATGGCTCCAACTATTAACAGAGTATGATGTTTCAAGACAATGTAACATGACTAACAACATTAAAGAAGTTTACCAAGAATTCAGTTCTAGAAATGACAAATATACTGCTGGAGCTTGCAACCGAATTAATGCAATAGAAGAAAAACAAAATACAGTAGGATTTAAATGACTATATTAATGATGACATGTCTGTGTGGCAAAGGAAGAGCTGGGTTAATAGGACATGGTGGTAGAGATGTTAAACATCACCAGCACAAGGATCCAAGTGACTCAGTAGCGTCACCCAGTGAATATGGTACCATTAACACTTCCACATATTGACCTCTGTTATCTGTTGTCTCTATCAGACCCACTAGTGAATTGTATGATGTCCAACAGGAAGACTGACATTTTTTTTGTAATAACAAGAACAATTATTCATTTATGTATCAGCAGGGGAACAAATGCTAAACATGCTAAAAAGGTACTGCTTAATAACACTATTATGGCTGCCTGTTGAGTTTTATTCACATTTGTTTATGTTTTATTGTTGATCCTTCATCAATTCCCAAATATTTATACACTCCCTCTTGCTCAAGTTCTTTTACATCACATTCTTATTCCAAACTGATGTTTTCTTGGTGCTGCAGCTTTCCTGCTTTAAAGGTTGCTTTTGTACTTTTATCAAGACCAAATGTCATTCTTATATCATCCGAGAGTGTTTTAAGCACTTGCGCATGTGTTTTGACTTCCTTATCTGACAATTTATTCAATTTTAAATAAACCACAAAAAGAAGATAAGAAGTCTTTATACTCTGTTGTTTTCTGGGAGCCAAAATGTAACCATGAGCTAATCTGTTAAGCAGACAGCTTAATGGGTTAAGGGCTTAGCTGGAAAGTAGCTTGCCACTGTTTCACGGTCACTGTAATATAATTGATCAATGTAGGGTGTATCTTATGCATCTGTAAGCACTCCTTTATCCATGAATGTGGAAAGCTGTCAAAAGCTTTTTTGTTATCTGTCCATGCCATACAATTCTCCATTATGACTTTATTTAATAAGGAATGATCCTTTGTTTCAAATGACTTTTTTTTTGTTGCAAAAAATGAAACCAAGTAAAACCAACTAAAGGTTGCAGGCTCGAAGTTAATCCACCAGGAGACAGTAAAATGAAAGCGCTAACTCTAACAAATTGTCTCCTGGCGAATTAACTTCGAACCTACAACGTTTATTTGGTTTTACTTTCTTTTGTTGCCCTTTTTTTTCTATTGCCATAATTGAGTTTTCTTCTAAATTATTTATTTTTATTTATCATTTGTTGACCGGGAAAGTCCGACTAGGTTCCACAGAGCCTGTTTTCAGCAGAGGCCCGGGGAGAAATGCTCCAGATGCATGTCTTTGGAATGTGGAAGGAAACTGGATTACCTGGAGGAAACCCACGTGAACACAGGGAGAACATGCAAACTCCACACAGAAGGCACCCCAGCCGAGAATCGAACCGGAGAACCTCTTGCTGTGAGGTGACAATGTTAACCACTGCACCACTGTGCTGCCCCTATTAAATGGCTATAAACTGTGTCAACATCAATTCCAGTATATAGCTTATACATTCCAGAAGGCAAGGTATTGGTCTATACTTTTTACAGTAGCTTTCAGGTTCACATTTAGGTAGTAGTATCATTTTTCCTGTTGTTAACAAGGTTGTTGTCTGTTCAGGATGCATATACAAGTAGAGCTTACTCAGAGCTAAATCTTTGTGTTTACATTTAGGAGCTTTTATTAATTTTGTTTCAATTTCTCTGGCATTTATTTTATCCCATCATATCATGTGCATTTAATTATGTACTATTTATTTCACTTATTCTATCTATTCAACATTTTTGTAAATCTTTCCTCATAGATATGTCTCTTAAATGTCAATTTTTTCTTTTTCTTTTTTTTTAGTGGTATTTCTATTCATTTTGTTTTGTTTCTTTAATTCTCTATAAAACTTTTTGGGTCATCAATAAATTGTTTATTTTGTACTTTTCCTTTATATTCATCTGCATATCTTCTAAGTTTTGTTGCTTGCTGATGTCTTTAATTTATTATTTGCAATAGCATACTATAGATCCTGCTATGTTCTGATACTGTGCATTGTTTATATCACATCTATGTTTCTAATTATTTTTGCTGACCTATTCTCCCTTCGGGTCTATGTTCATCCATTGAACGGACTAAACATGGAACGACTAAGCATCAAACCCAGTTCAGCCAAAGTGTCTTCATTGAATGTTCGCTAAATAGAATGTGTGAGGGTGGGGAAAGTTACTATTGGGCCAACACTTCCCTATCTCACACACTTCAGTATTTGAAACCCACCCAGGTGGGGGGCTTCACCCCCACATACCCCCCCCAACTGTATATACCAACTTCGAGACCACACTACAGTGGGGAAAAGGGGGTTTGAAATACTACCGTGTTGGTTGACTAGTTATTTTACCCATCTCACACATTGGATGTAGTGAACATTTGATGAGGGAACATTCACTGAATTGGGTTCAATACTTATCTGTTCGATGTTAAGCCTATTAGCTGACTGAACATAGACTCTTTCTCTTTTATACCCTTCTAATAGTGACACTTCTTGGGCAAGATTCATTAACACCTCTTCTATGTGTACACAATCTGTATTCAAGAGCATTCCTACTACATTTTTTGGGCTTTCTAGTCACTCAGAAAGATTACCCTAAGTGTACATGTACTCTAAACTTTGGGGTAACCTTTACGAATTCTCCTTAATATTTAGAACTGCAAGAAAATCAGCAGAAAAACTAAAATTAGGAGGAAGAGGGTATGAATAATGCTTGTGTAGTCTGTTTACTCAGAATGGGTTACACTTATTGTATACTTACTGTAGGCATTAATGAATCCCAAGACGTCGTAATTACTTTATAGTTGTCTCTGTTTGATGATTCCATGACGGCATTTGATTTCTTCCCTTCCTTTCCCTTGCTGTTCTGTGTTTTTGTGGTTAGGCTTTATATGTTATTAATTTAGCAGCACAGTAATATATCCTATTAACTTCTGTTATATCAAATGAATTTATGTTAATAGCCTTCATTCTTATGTTTATCTCTTTTATCAAGCTTCTAACATTTGGGTCTTACTGACTTTCTCTAATCTATTTCTTTCATCGATCTTTAATATGTCTATCCATTGCAATTAAATCAAACAACTATTCCTTTAGATCTTTTTCTTCTAAACTGAGGGTACATTCTTTATTATCCATTTCCTGTGGGCATTCTACAGAAATTTCCAGAACATTTTCCTATGACATATTGTCTTCCACTGCATCCTGTGTCATCTGTTGCTCTTTCATATGAGAACTCACTGCCCTCTCACTACAATGTTTACTCTGTCAGAGTTGCCACAGTTTCTTGCTCTTTCTCTTGCTGTACAACTCCAAATTAACTTTTATACTGGTATCCTACTGAAGGCTCCAAAGTATCTTCATATGTGGCAAGTGATTAGATGCTTTCCATTCCACCTGTTTCTCCTTAATTTCGGGACTTATTGTTCTATCATGTTGTGACGCTACCAGAGTTGGAGTTTCTACAATGCATCCTTCACTTTGCAGGTATTCCATAACTTCAGCTTCTATTTGTTTAGTTTCTACATACAATCATAGGATCATAGGAGGTTACTGAGCTATTGACCAGGAGGTAATTTCAACCCTAGCCATTTAAACCCAATGTAATACCATAGAAGTGCTAGTCAATACACAAGACTGCATTTAGTGATGACTGTCCATGTCCAGGAGGGTTGTTGGCACTATCCCCAGTAAGAATTTATGGTGCCTCATCCACTTGTCCAGGTTCCTCTTGAGCAGTGTCATAGAGGTGCTCTGCTTCACATTAATTGGTAGCTTGTTCCAAAGACTTGGCAGTTGCTGGGAAATAAATCTGTCCCTCCAGCCTGTCCTATTTAAGTTGCAGGCCATATTTAAGTCCTTGGAATGGTAGTCCTAGACACATTTGATTTGCAGATATGCAGTAAGTTCATTAGGTTTGGGTCTTGGTTTGCTCTGTAGGCCAGGCATAAATCTCCCCTAAGAAGTCTATATGATATAGAGTATAGTGACAGGGACTTTAGTCAGTCCATGCAAGGCACATGCTGGAGGCCCTTGATCTTCTTTGTTAGAAGCCTCTGAGATCTCTCTAATTGCTGCAGGTGCTTAGTACATTACATACTGAATGGGGCATTATACTCAATTATGGGCAAGATAAGTGCTGAGTATAAGGGGATTGTAACTTCATTCCCTCTTGAGGCGATGCCTTTACAAATCAAATGAGCTCCATGGAAAGCTTTCCTTACAATAGTAGACACATGATGGTCAAAGTTAAGGTGATGGTCAACCTGAAATCCCAGATCCGTTACCACTTTAAGAGTACTTAAGGTATTGCTGTTGATTTACTAGTGTGAAGAGACATTGTTTGTACTGAAGGGAATGATTTTGCATTTCTTTGCATTCAGGTTGAGACTGTGATTAATACACCAGTTATTGTTCTGTGTGAGAGACCCTCCTGGAGTATACTGGCATAATTTGGGTATTCAATGATTGCACCTAGTTTGCAGTCATCTGCAAACATGGTCAGCTGCAACCCTTTAGTTTTGACCTGAACTTTTGAGAAGTATAGACTAAACAGTTGGTGGCCCAGCACTGAACCCTGTGGCACCTCTGTGGTAACAGGTATGCTGCTTGATGTGGAGTCACCCACTTTGATAGTGGGTGTCTGGTTTGTGAGCCATTTGGCAACTCATCTTACAATGAAGGGGATTGCATTCAGTTTGTTATGTTTATCAGTAATCCCTGAATGTGATATTGTGTTGAAAGCCTTTGCCAAGTCAAGGTTTGCTGTGTGCACATATTTGCCTCATCAATGGCCTTGATCCACAATATTTAACAGACATTACTAATCAGCTGTTCTGCAATCCGTCTTTGTGATCTTATTTTTTGTACATTTAGCTGTATTTCTACCCAAATTCTTTTAGAGTTGCTTTTTGTACTGATTAGTTTGGTTTTCTCCTTCTAGTTATTACTATTATATATATAATTTTAGCAATATGTGAACACTGACAGGCTGTCCATGTTTTTCCTGTCGCCTTTTTGTTTGTTTGATGGTAATCATCAATCATCCTCAAAAATTGTGGATAGACTACACTCAAAACACCAAACAGAATAATTGTTCACATGAGTAATGATGTTAAACATCATGTTTACTACAATATATATATTTTTAAACTGAATGAAACTGAATGTAATTTTAATGAGTCTATTTATCTTTGATTTACTTTTAAATCTTTGTCATTGATTTAGGTTGAAATATTTGAGAAAACTTTATAGGATATTTTGTATGTCACCGTTTAAATGCTCTGCTGCTTTTAGCTCACACTACAGATCAGACATATTAAAATCTTTCTTCATTACTCAGTTGATAGAATTACACTGATGAGGAACTTTGTCATTACCTTAATGTACATCTGGAGATCCTAATTAATTAAAGAGTATCGTAATAATAAATTATTTAAAAAGTAGAGCTTGATTTTGTTCAAAATATGAGGTGATTTTTCATTAGTTCAGCATTGTCTGTAGAAAAGGAAAAAATACTATTGTTTCCTTCGCAAGTATGTCTCATGTAACACTTTATAAACACAATATTTTCACAAATATCTGTACAGGCTTCTTAATTCCTTTGCACTGCAACATATATTATGCTGCACCACTATTTTAATTCCTTACTTACGCCATATATGCTGATAATATTTAAGCAAATCTGGATTCTGTAGCATGTTATGTTAATAAATTCCTGGGTCTTTTAAATATTTTTTATCATACACTAACTAATGTAATGAAGTACCAGTACTTTGATTTTTTTTTCTCTTGTCTCCAAAACGTTCTATTCTTCAAGCACTAATATCAGATCATATAGTCACTTCCCATCAATAATTGAAGGCACACACATATAATCAAGATTCTGTTTTTTATTCTGCACTGGGTAATATCCTCCAAAGAAAATCACTATCAGACTTCAGTACCTTATTGTGGCTTAGCTTCTTTCTAGGGTACTTTGAATACTGTTTGCTTTTACATATAATACTAATGTCAGATTTATATAATGACATCATGGAGCCTTTATTTTAGTTAACTCAAAACACTCTATTACTTACAGCATTGTTGATTTCTTACTACCACTATTTTACCCATTTTCTATTAGTTATCTATACTAGTTGGACTCTGGGTTATGAAATCCTCTCATTTCGTTGTGCTATTAATCTTTGACCTTAGATTGTCTATAGGAGATATAACAGCTGAGTGTGAGTAAGTCTGTTTAAGGGAAACAAACAATTATCATGTTATGAGCTGAAAAAATAGCATCACTTGAAGATCAAGTGCAAAGATTTTTTTACTGTTTCATTTTGTTATAATTATGCCCTCATCTTGACAATTGGGTTTTCCTATTCTAAAATATATATCTGTTACTTTACTTACTTCAATGGGTGCATATTTATTAAGTTTAATAAACTGGAGATGCTGAGCGACTGTCCAATTACTTCCTGATTCCATCTGATCTAACTTCCAGCAGCACAATCAGTTACTCAGTCAGACAATAAATCAATAAATAAACACAGCCATATTCAAGTGAAAGGTAACAATAGAAAGATGAAACAGGATGCAGTTAGTAAAGTGTATAGCACTTGGCTTTCAGCGTAATAAAACAGATGTGAAATTAACAAATCATTGTCTACTGTTGTCATGATACCTTTATCTTTAAGCTAAGGCTAAAATGAAGGTAAGGAAGGTTATACCCATTGCAATTAATAAAAATTATGAAATCATTATCTTTCACCCAACTGTGGTATCAGACTTAGCTTGCTTTATTACGGGTTGTTTATGACATCTGGTGTGACCCCTTAGAGTTTTCTAGGTAAAGGGGAGAAACAGATTTAATTTGCCAAGGGTATCAAACTTTATTATAAATAAATCAATCCTTTTAGACATTATCAGGATAGTCTATGATGAAATAAAATGAATACTTATGAAGACTACCATTTAGGATTATATTCTGATAAATCACAAATATGTAAGTAAATTTAACCAAAAAAGCCACAATATTAATCAGACTATCAACAGAAATGTGAACAAATTAAGTTTCATAAAATTAATATAGTCATAAAAAACAAAACATATAAATAAATTCAAACATAAAATCACAGTGTTAATCAGACAACCAAAAGAAAAAGATATAAATTAGTTTCAAACATTACTAGAGTCATAAAAATAAGTCTTGATTATATAAAATACAAAAGTACTATCTAGTCTTACTTAATCTTTCAGACCTAACTACGCAGACCCAAAGTGGTCAGGAGTGGAGTATAATATCGGTGGGAAACAGCTAGAGAACATGGGATGATTTCAATCTAGGATGATTGGTTTCGCTATTCCCTTTTACAGGACACTTTCAACATGTCGAGATCCACCTGGGGCTACTTATACCATAGCTATTCCCATAATTGATTGATTGATTGATTAATTCATTTCCACTTGTCATGCTGCCAAGTTTGGCAAACCTCTTTTCAGTTTTCTGGTTCACAAACTTGTTGACGTGTTTCTTATGAATGCATTAAATTTGACAGACATACCTACGTCTGCTTACATAGACTTCACCAATTGGAATTACCACTGGGAGACTTCAAGGGTTTTTAGGCCCTATAACTCTGGCAGTATTTACCTATTTGTGAATAATTTTGCAACTCGTTATTTGTTTTTTGTATTTCATATTGCTGGCTATGTACCTTTTTATTCTGCATTGTTGATAATTTTTTGTATTTTTTGCAGCAAAGGTTTCGGTCCTGCATGTGTTGGCCATTGTCATTTTTCAAACTTGGAGATTACCATTACAAGTGCCTAACTTCTAAGGAAACAGTTCTTATTTACTCTTTGATACATTATTTTTTGACTGACAGTTTCAGGGTCCTCCATACTGCGGGTGTAGTGGGGGAGGGCATTTTGCTCTGTCATATTATTTATCTTTGAAGTTACAATTAATGTGATAAATTTGTACCTGGGTGGGAAACCTTTCAACAGATCTTTTATTCTTGCAATAGACTCATCTTTCTACCCCTGAGTATAAGAAACAATCTACATGGGGATAATAATGTGGCAGTTTCCTCAGCCCACTTGTTCACTAAATGAAAAATGGTTACCATTCTTTTAAAATATAACTTTGCTTCTAAACCATTGTTGGGACAAATTTTCTCTGCCAGAGGAGAGGTAGCTTGGATCATCCTTTGAGATAGTCATTGAGTTCCTTAGTAGTAAGAGGATTCCTTGGTAATAAGGTGATTCCTTAGTAGTAAGGTGATTCCTTAGCAGTGAGGCAATTCCTTAGTAGTAAGGTAATTCTTTAGTAGTAAGGCAATTCTTTAGTAATAAGGTGATTCCTTAGTAGTATGGTGATTCCTTAGTCGTAAGGAGATTCCTTAATAGTAAGGCGATTCCTTAATAGTCAGCTGATTCCTTGGTAGTAAGGCGATTCCTTAGTAGTAAGACAATTCCTTAGTAGTAAGGTGACTCCTTAGTAGTAAGGCAATTCCTTGGTAACAAGGTGATTCCTTAGTAGTAATGTGATTCCTTAGTATTAATGCGATTCCTTAGCAATGAGATGATTCCTTAGTAGTAAAGCGATTCCTTGGTAAATGAAGTTTGGCACAAACTAAGTTGTCCCGGGACATCTTCATGGGGGGGGGGGGTTAGGTTAATATTAAGGGGAATTAAGTGGGCTGAGGAGGTGAAAGGGTTAAGTGGAGGCAGGGATGGTTGGGAGGAAGTGAGATAATGATGAGGAGGGTCTTAAGAGGTTTAGTCTAGTGTAGTTGGGTTAAGCAGTCACATTTGGTGTGAACTTGCTACATGTAAGTTCATGTCATGATGACCAGTGGGTTCTTTGGTCAGGTAGGCCTAGGTTTGGTGGTGGAGATAAGGAGGGTGAGTACCTGAGGTATAGGGTAGGGTTAGATTTGTGCAGGGGTTGGTTGCATAATGGTTGGAGCAAGGGGATGCGATGGTGCTTGGCCCATAACTAGTGTATTTGTTGGGATTTCAGGGTGGTGGGGAGGTTTATATTTAAAAAAAAAAAATGCTCCAAAGAAGTTGTTGGTTAGCTGGAGGATAGGGGCAGGATAGGGATTTACCCATTTAGTATGTCCTGCTTTCAGTGGCCGCTAGGTTCAGGCCTTAGTGTCATCATGTCCGCTAGGCTGATATCTGTTGGTGGTTAGTGTTTTGCAGTCAAGGCCTCTTTTTTACGGGAGTCGTTCAGCTGGTTCTTTGCTGCAGTTGTGGTAGTTCACTGCAGCCGTTAAATGCTGGCTGGGGAAAAAGAAACAAAAAAAGTTGTTTGGCAGAAAAGCAGGTAAGTGGAAACATTCTTTATTTAAAAAAAAAAAAAAAAAAGATCAGGGTCTGCAGCTTGGCCTTGGAGGTTTGGCCACTGGGTGGTTGGTTGCTGCAGAAGGATGGGAGTGCTGGAGACGTTATCTGTGTCTGCGTTCGTCAAATATGAAGTTCTCCTGTTTAACAGCCAGATTCCTGTCTGGCACCAGTTGTTGCCTAGGTTCATTGAACATCTGGGTTTTCGTGCATGTGGCAGGGTCTCTCTTCTGCCAACAGAGGAGGAGGAAAAAGGAAAAAAAAAAAAAAAAGGAAAACGACAGTCCGGTGCTGTTTGGGTTTTGCAGAGTTTGCAGATTGGGTGCAGGGATCTTGCCAGTTAGTTTTTAGTTGCTTTTTGGAGGGGGGGGTTCAGAGTGTCTGGATTTGCCTCGTGGAGGCTTTATGGAACTTGACCGTTCTCTCAGATCTGGTGGGAGTGGAGGATGGCGGTCGCAGAGCAGGTTTGTCCGAGGCCTTGTGTTGTGTGGCTTCAGTTGAACCATTGGTGGTTTTCTCAGGCTGGGGGATTGTGTTCCCTGATGTTCATGACTGATGGGGAAAAAGAAAAGGAGAAAAATAAAAAATAAAAAAACTGTGGCAGGATCTCGTTCTGGCTGTTTGGTTGGAGGCTTTGGGTATTTAGTGACTTAAGGGTTCCCAGTACAATGGTGTCATTAGGTGTGATGTTTGTGGTATTGAACCGGGGGGAAATCAACAGTATGCAACAAATGATTCTCAAGGGCATCATTTGTAAACGTTCAAGGTAAAGTACAGCTGGTCACTGAAATGAGTCTTTAAGACAAGCTCGCCATATGGAAAGTTAAAGCAGCAGAACATTTAATACAGCTTGCCTTATGGCATCTGCTTGCAATATGCTGCTAAAATGCTCAGTGTTTCATTATAAAACACAATAGATCAGCTAAAAGCTATGCATGCATGTTTTAAAGAGGTCTACAGGTGCTGTATTAACATTTGTCAATTTTCATAAACAACTGGTGTCATGTTAAAGAAAAGTCATTATATAAGCAGCTGTTTTAAATGGAATGGGAAGGGTGCTGAAGGATTAAAGGTGTTATTACATTAGAAGGTGGAGTGAATTAAATAAGAATAAGTCATCTTTTCACACTGAACTGCTGCTGTTTGCAGCTAGACTTCTTTTTCGGTAGTTAATAACAAATGGACTTCAGGACACCAAAGAGGAGATTTAGCAGTCAACTATAACCAACTACGCCTGTCAGAAGTTGGAGGTTTACAAATATAACGCTACTGAGCGAAGAATTGTAATGTTTTTTCAAACTGTGTGTGGACTAATATTGCTACATACTTAAGTGTGCCAGCTTGCACTGCATGTGAATTGTTTTTACTACTGTTTTTGCTACTTTTCTGAAAAAAAAAAAAAATTGTAAGCCTGTTTCCTACCTTTCCTGTAACTAGTGTTCCAGATACAGATTTGCTGTATCCAGGAATATCTGTAAGCTTCTGAGCCCCCCAAGCCTTTCTGTGTTGGAGGGAAGCCTTCTAGCTTATCAGTGGGAATGGTAAGTACTAGGTAACCTGTCTACCACATAAGGAGTGGTTCTGGCCCAGAATTTGTAGTTATTGGCCGTTTGGGCGGTCTTCCATCTCTCTCACCTTTCTGATTTGAAGGCTTGCATTTGCACTTGTTTCTGTCCTGTAACTCCTGGGCCCATCTCATTTGCTCACTCAACAAAAAAAAAAAAAAAAAAACAATGTATCTGCTTTTACTGTATTTGTGTTTCTTCCTACTTTATTTTGCTTTTGCGTCATCTTAAAAGTACTCAATTGTATTTATTACTGCTTGGTGTAACTCATTCTAAACCTTTTAGGTTAAGCACTTGGGCTTCAGACCAGTTGTTTTACATTAAGAAGGTTTGTGGTCTGCACTGTAGTGGCAGAACAGGTAGCATACATCCTTCTAAGTTGGGAACTGCTGATTGAGGGCTCAGTGTCTGTTATTCTAAAAGTGTATTAATTCTAGTTTAAGCACTTGGGCTTCAGGCCAGTTATTTTACATTAAAAGGGTTTGTGGTCTACACTCTTGTGGGAGGAGAGGCTGGACTCTGCCCTTCTGAGCTGGGAATTTCTGGTTAAAGGCTTATAGTGCCTGCATATTTGAACTGCTTCTTACTGAAATTGGTACACCTTGTTTGCTGTAGCATAGACTAGATCCAGGCCTGCTGAATCTAGCTTTGTTTGTATAACTTGAGCACTAATCCAGGCATTCTTTAAAGTATTCAGTTGTATTTATTACTGCTTGGTAGTAACTTTATTAAAGTGTAGCTATCATTTGAAGTCTTTTGGATTAAGCACTTGGGCTTCAGACCAGTTGTTTTACATTAGGAAGGTTTGTGGCCTGCACTGTGGTGGCAGGACAGGTAGCTTACATCCTTCTAAGTTGGGAACTGCTGATTGAGGGCTCAGTGTCTGTTATTCTAAAAGTGTATTAGTTCTGGTTTAAGCACTTGGGCTTCAGGCCAGTTATTTTACATTAAGAAGGTTCGTGGTCTGCACTCTTGTGGGAGGAGAGGCTGGACTCTGCCCTTCTGAGCTGGGAATTTCTGGTTAAAAGGTTACAGTACCTGCTTATTTGAACTGTTTCTTACTGAAATTGGTACACCTTGTTTGCTGTAGCATAGACTAGATCCAGGCCTGCTGAATCTGGCTTTGTTTGTATGCTTGTTGTTTGTTTGCTTGTTATTTCCCTAAAACACTAATTCCACCTAAAACACAGCTTTTCAGCACTTCTGTGGATCCCTAGTGATATCTGTATTGCTTACTGTACTTATTTCCTTGTTTCACTTGAAAGAAAGTTACTGTTTGTCGTTTTTGCATTTAAGTTACCTGTAACACATTGCATTTAAGATACCTGGCACTTGCTCACTAAAGCAATTATATAAGTCGGCACTAAAAAATTAAAAACACTACACCCTCACAAACTCCCCTTGAGTACCTTGTTCCCCATTGGCCCTTTTTTTTCAATTATAAAGGAATTCCCAATACTATTCTAGCATGTCCAAAGGTCAGTTGTCAATCTCCTCTCCGGTCCAGCTGGTGAATCTGGGAATCTTGAGGCAATGTTACAACTGCCTCATGTACACAGACAACCCTCTCCTCCTCCCAACAAATTTCAACACATGTGAGAGATGCAACCATATAGCCATACCGGAGGCTAAGCTCCCTCAACTCCGTACTAGCGAAACCAGTCAGGAGGAGAGGGAAACCACACTCACTACAATTCCAGTCTCACATAGACCTACCACGACAGCAAACCAAACACATAAACACACAAAAACATACTCGGAGGCTCTAAATAAAAATCTGCCTAAGCAGCAGAAACCTCCAAAGCAGACATCCAAGCAACCACTACCCCAAAAACAAAACACATGCAACACATAGCTCACAAAGCCAGTGTGCCGAACAGTCACAGCCCTTAAGGCTAAACAACACACCTGACACACTTGTAATACGTGACTCTATCGTCAGGCACACTGACGTCCCACTCACCAGGCTGAACAAGGAGAAGGTCATGTTGAGCTGCCTGTCGGGTGCTAGGATCCGCCACATAACACAAGCACTCAGGTCACTCCAAGGCAAGTACAAATATGACTCAGTCATTGTCCATGCTGGTGTGAATGACCTGAGATGTACCTCCCTGGACTACAGGAAAAGAGACATAGAGGAGCTCTCTGAGCATGTAGCCCAGGCTGGTATGACCCTGACCTTGAGTAGCATCTTACCCTCACCAAGAATGATGCCACAATATGAAGACAAGATGATGAATTTCAACAATTGGCTTAAGTATTGGTGTCATTCAAAGGGGATCCAATGCCTGTCAGCCTGGGATGACATGCACGACAAGCCACGATGCTTCACTAGGGATGGCTTGCACCTATCTTTCGGGCTTTTGGATATTGACAAAGGCTCTTGCTACCCCCATAGTGCCTTTTTTAGGCAAGGCTCAAAAGACAAACCCACCTCCATAGGTATCACAAGGGATAAGAAACTAAGAGTAATGCTACACAACGCTAGAAGTCTAAACCTCAAGATGCATGCACTTGAAACTCTCCTTAGCATGGAGAACATCGATAACTGTGCAGTAACAGAAACCTGGTTCAAGGCTCCCGAGAGCACCCCAGCACTACCAGGTTATACCTCATACCATGCTTTTTGGCCCCAAAACTTGGACCGAACCACAAAAGGAGGGGGAATATCAATATCCGTCAAAGATACCCACACCTCCAGGTTGGTGGCACAACATGAAGCATCAGAGACTATCCATGTGCAACTAACAGTGGGTATAGCTGCCTTCCAGTTTATAGCCTGCTACAGACCACCCTCCCAAACCCAGGAACCCCACTCGGCCTTCTAGAGAACACTGGAAAATACGAAGGTCTCTCCAAACACCATTATATTGGGCGACTTCAACTACCCAAACATAGACTGGGAGCATTACTCTAGCTCCAACACCCTAGACCAAAGGTTCCTAGAATTTATAAACTCAAATGCTATGGAACAACTTGTTAGCACTCCCACAAGAGGGGAAAACATACTGGACCTGATCATCACCAACATGGGGACTCTGTGCTCCAGACCAGAAGTGTATCCCTCACTGGTAAGATCAGGCCATAAAGTAATCTCACTGGATATTCACATCCCGACTCCACCCCCTGCCCTGAAAAACTTCTCTAAAGCAAATTTCTTACTCCTCAAAACCGAAGTGGAATCTTTCAAATCCCCCGGGCCTGTGGAAAATACGGCCCAGATCACAGAATCCTTTATAAATGCATTCTATGAACACCTTCAGGAATGCATGGATCGTGCAATCCCAAATAAAACCAAGACCCAATCCTCCAAAGGCAGACGTCATGTCTGGTGGACCCCAGCCATAAACAAACTATACAATAGAAGGAGGAAGCTACTACAAGATAGAGCAAAATCCCAAAAAGGGAAGGCATCTCTGATCAGTATTAGCAGAAAACTACGGGCACTCATAAAATCGTCTAAGGCCAGCTTTGAGAGAAAAATTGCACAGGACACTAAGGATCATCACAAGGCTTTCTTTAGTTATGTTAGGAACCTGGGTGGGAATTCCCAGATATGCTCAGAATTAGTCCAAAATGACAAAAAATACACTGAACCCACAGACATTGCCAACATCCTAGCTGACAGGTTCAGCGCAAACTCCCCCCCCTCCCCACCAAAAGGGAAAATATCTATCCCAGCAGAGTGCTGCCCTCCTGACATCTCAGATGCTCAGGTAAGAGCTTCTCTCTCCAAAGCAAAAAACACAGCATCAATGGGACCAGACGGTGTCCCGGGCTGCATCCTATATGAACTCCAAGAAGAGCTAAACCTAAACATAAAACTACTGTTCAATCTCAGCCTTACTACAGGATATGTACCCAAAGAGTGGCATACAGCAACAGTGGTCCCTCTCCACAAAGGTGGTGTCTCAACGGATCCTGGAAACTATCGCCCCATAAGCCTGACTAGCTTGGTCTGCAAAGCTATGGAAAGGATCATCATGGACCTCATAAATAAAGATACTGGGGACCTACAGACACTGGATCCTACCCAGTTCGGCTTTGTTAAGGGCAGATCCTGCCTCTTAAACCTGGTTGATTTCTTTGAAACAGTCACCAAGGCCATTGACGAGGGAAGGTGGTCCACACAGCCTACCTGGACCTCGCAAAGCCTTCGATACAGTACCCCACTCGGGCATTATAGATAAGCTCACCAGCTTAAATATAAACCCCTATGTCACTAGATGGGTTGCAAACTGGCTCAAGGACAGAACCCACATGGTTAGAATTGCTGGAGCCAAGTCAGACTCCAAACCAGTTACAAGTGGCGTCCCACAAGGCTCAGTCCTGGGACCTCTCTTGTTCGGTATATATTTCTCAGAGGTACAGGCCAACACGGAAGGACTGTGGCTGACCAAGTTCGCAGATGACTGCAAACTGGGCGCCATAATCGACTCTCCAGCCAACACAAGCATCCTCCAAAAAGGCCTCATAGATACAGACAACTGGTGCCAGAGCCATGGCCTCAAGCTAAACGCCAAAAAGTGTATAGTCATCCCCTTTGGCAAAAACAAAGTGCCCACAAATTACCACATAGGTGGTAATCCATTAAGTACAGAAGAAATAATTAGGGACCTGGGGACCCAAGTTGATAGTAATCTCTCATTTGACAACCACGTGGCCAAAGTGGTTAGAAAAACATTTTATATAGCCCACCTAATCATGAAGGGATTCACATCTAGATCAGGGGAGGTCATTGTGCCTCTTTACTCATCCCTCATCAGGTCCATAATTGAGTACAATGCCCCTTTTGGGATGTACCTTACCAGACACCTGCAGCAACTGGAAAGACCTCAAAAGTACCTCACCAAGAGGATCAAAGGGCTCAAACAGATGCCATATGCTGCCTGGTTAAAGAAACTCCAGCTCTACTCAGTGGCATACCACCTGCTCAGAGGCGATCTGTGCCTGACGTATAAAGCCATGTCCAACCGGGAATTAATGGACATGCTGCACCTCAGAAAATCCAAATCCCATCGAGCTACGCGCTCGAGAGACTTGAACTTCAGCACTGAAATAAATAGGACATGCTGGAGGGACAGATTCATAATGCAGAGGCTCCCTTCACTCTGGAATAAAATCCCAGTCCAGGTTAGGCAGAGTTCCTCATTGACTCTCTTCAAGAGGAATCTTGATGAGTGGATGGGAGATCATAGGTTTACCCCGGGTATCACTTCTGTGTCACTGTTAGACAGAGGCACAGTATACTAACCTCGAAAAAGGGCATAGCAAAATTAATTTAAAATGGGTGGTGAAAGCCAAACACACTCTCGCTAGGCTTATAAATGTCCTAGGGCAGATAGCCTAGCATGAACCTATGAACCTATAGATGGGTTTGCAGAGTTGACAAAAGTACAGCCCACAGTAAATTCAGGATGTCAAGATAACCAAAAAAAAAAAAAAAAAAGTTTAACTATACAATCGCAAAAGCATAAATTCCAGAATTAATTGCTTTCATTGCTAATGTCTTAGAACATCATCAAATCTAACTAAGACAATTACCCCTGTTACATGCACACTGTACCCACTGTAATTTCTTCTTAAAGGTACAGTAGCAAACGTCAGTGCTTGTCACTATACTTAAATAATTGTATACATTTTGTAATAAACAATTCCATAAATAGGACAAAACATTGCATTAATAAAAGATATGGAAAGATAAAAAAAAAATGAACTAATGTAAATTTAAATCTTACTTTTAAATATAATCATTATAGCATATTTTGTGATATTTACTTAGTGAAGAGCTAAAATAAACTGGTTCAAACATGTGACGTAGGATCATGTTGGTAGAGTTTGATGTTGCACTTGTTGTGTATTTTAAGGCTTAAGGTGGCATATATGAATTATAACACAACATAAAGGCAGGATCCAATGTTTCTTGTACATAAAATACTGCTTACATAGTATTTTGGTTAGTGCCTCATTTGGGGGATGGACGGTAGAGACAGGCAGATGGCTTTACAGTATAATTTAGCTTGACTTATACAGGGCTATAACTGATGTGGTCTGGAATCGCAAAGTTTCCCGGGTTGTAGATATTGATAGGTCCTGTCATGTGTGGAGTTTAGTTTTAACATACTCGACTGGTAGTTAAATTTAGCTGGGGTATTTGACAGGGTTATTGGATGCATAGCTTCAGTTGTGGTTGATTCGTCATAGATGGGGGTGGCATGGCGGTGGTTGGCAGGACAGGTTGTCCTTGAAGATGCCTTGGAATGTGTGGTGTGTTTTGGATGTTTTTACATGTCTTTTTCTTTCGTGCAGACGGGGTCTTGGAATGCTGCAGCTGTAATTTGGAATAGGTGGGTATAAGGTGGAGCTTGTTCGTTACTATTAGAGAGTTTAATTTTGTCCTTTTCTTTGTAGATGGTGATATGCTGAATACCAGTTGCGGCGATTCGGTGTATTTGCAATGATGGAAGTAGTGGCGAGTGAGGAGGTTACACAAGGGGAACAAAGTGAGCAACAGTTACTGATGGAAGTAAGTGGATTTCATGTTGTTGAGTTTTGGTAGAGGATTTTACACTGCTAGTCGGAAGGACGGGCATTTTCAGTTTTTATATCGGGGTAATGGGTTGTACAATTCGTTTTATTAATCATTAGTATGTTAGATTAATGTTGAAAGTTGTTCCTGTTTTTGGGCATTTGGGTTCAATAGTAAAAGGGAGCACGGCCATTGATCATAGGTAAAGGTTTGATGGGGTGGCAGGGGTCCTGGTCAGTTCCTCCATGTTAAGTAATCATGGTATGTGTGTACATAGAATTCATTATTGTTTCTTTCTTTGCAGACTGCTGGTGTGCAGAAAGCATCATGCTGTGGCTTGAAAAGGGGATTTGAAAGGGATGTTTTGAGAGGATGGACATTCTTGCCACTTGAACAGGGCACAAGGAGGGTCTAAGTAGTCATCATAGTAAGGCATGTTTTAGATCTGTGTTTAATTACTGGGAGCTGATTATTGCATTGGTATAGGGGGCAAGAAAGGAAGAGTTAGGTAAGGGGGCAAAAGGGGGAAAACTGTTAGGGATTGGTTTATGGGGAGTGTGGGGATCCTATGGGATGTGTAGGGTCATGATGTTCATAGGTACAGGAACTTATTAGGCTACAGCTCTATGGCTCCTGCAAGCCAGTGAAGTTCAATCCTTGATTTCTTGTAATCTTGGGTGGTTATATTCACTCATCCAGTGGTTCGAACCATAGGTGGGGGAAGGGACAAGGAGGTGTTTGACATTGATGCTGGAGTTTATTCATAAAGGGTGGCATTTTGGGGTGATACATTTGTCTTTTGAGTAGATACTCTTAATGTTACATACCAGGTTAAGGTTTTACAGAAGAGCCCAAGGATCACTTCATCAGGGGTTGGGTGAATTTTGTAGATAAGGTTTTAGGAAACATGGTAGGTAGGTGGCCATGTTGGGGTAGTTTTAGAAACAGGGTGCATTGTTAAAGGGGAGTTAGGATGTATAAGAGCCTGGATGCAGGAAAGGCAGCTGTAGGTTACCAGTGGTATAGATGACATAAGGAAAGAGCTTTTTAGGGGAAGGCTAGGGACAAACAGGGGTTAAGAATGGTTTGGTAATGAGTGAATTGGGGATGTTTATGGTTTGTCACGCAGAGCATTTCATTTGCTGAGCATAGGTGAGTTTTCAGGAACTAGGTCAAGGGTTGCTGGATTTTGCCATCTATGGTTAGGACATTAAAGTTTTGTGGTTAGATTATTCCCTACGGTAATTGAGTTGTTGCATATATAGAATGGGGTAGTGAAGGGGCTAAGGTGATATGCTGCGGTTAGTACATGGGTGTGAGACTTGCTATTAGTTTGACTGGGTGCCGTCTTGAGTTCATAAGGTTATAGTTTGTGGTTTTGTTATGGTTATAGGCTGTTAATACATTCAGACTGAGACATGATTTCAGATTTGAAGACAGCCGGCTTAAAAGGTATGTGTTCTTTGGTGTGGATGTTCCGGTGTTACAATGGGGTCATGGTAATCCTATGTTATTTAGTTTCATTACGGTGTGTTTCAATGATGGCATGGCAAAGGGGCTTATGACGGGATTCTAAGGTACTTCACAGATGATGGGTACACCAAATGATGTTTGGCTTGACCCTTCCCTTTATGGAAAGTGTATTGAACAATTCTGGGTAGAAGGGAGGGGGAACAGCCTGGTCAGGCTGGTTGGCGGAGAAGAGGGATAGGCTTGCCCTCTTCTGTTCCCCCTTTGATGTCTGAATGTTCATTTCAAGGATCTGGGGAAAGGAAATGAGTAGTTGGAGGAAGCTTGCTGAATAGATAAGCAAACTGAGGTAAGGATGGTGTTTATTGGTGGATGGTAATTCAATGGATGGTGTTTGAAGTGAGTTGAGACGCTGCTTCATAGGTAAAGTAAGGGAGCAGAGGTATGGACCCTGCATATTGGGCAGGGTGAGTCGGTACACTGCCCTGATTAACATTACAATGAATGGTGTATGAAGTGAGATGGGACACTGCTTCATAAGTAAAGTGAGTAGACGTATGGACGCTGCTTACTGGGGCAGGGTGAGTAGGTACGCTGCCCTGATTAACATTGCAAGGATATTATGCTGTATTTAGTATCAATTATATCATGAATAGTTGCAATTAATAAAGTGGCTGATCAAAGCTATGTTATGGAAATCTAATAAAGGTCATCAAATGTCATTTGGTGTGATGTGTGTTATTGAAGGGGACCAGGACAGGAAGGCGACTCCTTAGTAATAAGGTGATTCCTTAGTAGTAAGGCGATTCCTTAGCAGTGAGGCGATTCCTTAGTAGTAAGGTGATTCCTTGATAGCAAGGTGATTCCTTAGTAGTAAGGCAATTCCTTAATAGTCAGGTGATTACTTGGTATTATACCATGACCCCCCCAAAACGTGCACACTGATTGGCCATCGTGCCCGTTGTAAATTGAGTTATACTAATGGAAAAAGGTCCGGTCGCCCGGACTTTTTTCCATTAGTATAACTCGTTTTTTTAAAACACTGTCTCGCTATGTTAAATGGGTTTAACATAGCGAGACAGCTTTAAAATAAGCAACAGAGATCTCCGTTGCTTATTTTAAAGCTGTCTCGCATGTTAAACCCATTTAACATAGCAAGACAGTGTTTTAAAAAAAGCAATGGAGAAAGCAAGATCTCCGTTGCTTTTTTTTAGTGTTTCGCTATGTTAAACGAGTTTAACATAGCGAGACAGTTTTAAAATAAGCAACGGACATCTCCGTTGCTTATTTTAAACTGTCTTGCTATGTTAAACTCATTTAACATAGCGAAACACTAAAAAGCAACGGAGATCTTGCTTTCTCCATTGCTTGCCCAACTCTGATGTACTGCGCAGGCGCGCAGTACATCAGAACTGCCGCGGATACCAGACATCTGCGGAAGGGCAGCAAACAGGCATTATACTATGCCATTATTTAAGAAAAGTAATAGTTTCTTTTCTTAAATAATGTCATGGTATAATAGCAATAACCCACTTCTGGCTGTGGGTAATGCTAAATTTACCCACAGTTGGCTTTGTTTGGTCCCGAGGGCGAACCACGCCAACCGTGGGTAAATTTAGCATTACCCACACCCAGGCGTGGGTTATTGCTATATTAATGCAATTCCTTAGTAGTACGGTGATTCCTCTGTAGTAAGGTGACTCCTTAGTAGTGAGGTGATTCCTCGCTAGTAAGGCAATTCCTTAGTAGTATGGCGATTCCTTAGTAGTAAGGCGATTCCTTGGTAATAAGGCGACTCCTTAGTAGTAAGGTGATTCCTTGGTAGTAAGGTGATTCTTTAGTAGTAAGGTAATTCCTTAGTAAGGCAATTCCTTAGTAGTAAGGCAATTCCTTAATAGTCAGGTGATTCCTCGGTATTAAGGCAATTCTTTAGTAGTACGGTGCTTCCTTTTGGAGACCATCAAGGTCTGTTCCATATTGTCCAAGAACATAATGTCAGGCTTCTCTTTCAAAAAGGATACAGATTCCTTTAATTTGTTAAAAGACACAGGGACCCCAAGGCAGGATGACCTTAAGTCATACTGGACAGAGTTTAAAAGCTTTTTTCTTTAAGGTAACAAAAGTAAAGGATAGCCTTTGAAAAGTTGCTCTCAGATCTTACTTCCATGCCCAGATATACAATGTCTTTTTTTTTTGCCCAATATGTGCAACAGATCTGTTGTTTTTGAAGAAAACATAAGAAGGATTGTTACTGGCTTGGGGGGGTCACACATTAGGCTGAGGCATGGGCAGTCGTAGGGATCTGTCTGCATGCTCTGCAAAAGGGGAAATTGCAAGATTCAGGAAGAGGGTGGTTGGAATCCACACCTGGAGGAATGTAGTTCTATCCTTCTAGTAACCACAGTATTTGAATTTTATTTAAACAGTTCCTGTTTTCTTGATTGTTCACACGGTCCTAGGAAGATTGTGTAAAATCTAATAAAAATGGCAGCCAGTGTACAAATACCAAAAGCCTACCCGCTCAGTCTGCCACTGCCAAAACCATAGCTTTAATATCCTGAACCTGCACTAAAGGGGAAACTTGAAAAGTTTGCATAGAAAGCTGGAGTTACTGAATTAATGCTGTTAGGAAGACAACGTCATTATAATGTGTAACAGGTGACAACATTTGAGCTCCATTAGGAAGACAATGTCATTAGAATGTGTAACAGGTGATGTTTGAGCTCCATTAGGAAAACAATGTCATTAGAATGTATAACAGGTGACAACGTTTGAGCTCCATTAGGAAGACAATGTCATTAGAATTTGTAACAGGTGACAACGTTTGAGCTCCATTAGGAAGACAATGTCATTAGAATGTGTAACAGGTGATAACATTTGCGCTTCATTAGGAAGACAATGTCATTAGAATGTGTAACAGGTAACAACTTTGAGCTCCATTAGGAAGACAATGTAATTAGAATGTGTAACAGGTGACATTGTTTGAGCTCCCAGTGGATTTGCAGGAACAACAAGCTTTCAGACATGGTGATCACCCTATCACACTGTCCAAGGGAACACAACCACAATGTTTCCAGGCTGACTTTGGATTTAGAGTGATCTTCCTGACTGGTATATGCAATGATTCCAATTACAAATACTTAGTAAGTTGCCCATTCAAATTTGGAGGATAGGAAATAGACAAGAATTTAACATTTTAATTACTGGGCATCGGAACTCTCAAAAAAAGATTGTCAGACCCAGAACCAGAAGCCACATGATTATTTTTATAACTTGGGTATTTCCTAAAAAATAAACGCAGTGAAAGGAAGATTGCCAGCAATTTGGGAAGACTAGCCAGGATGAGTTGGGAGAGGAAGAGTTTGTGGGGGAAAAATATGCAGAGTTAATCATTGAGCTTTCTTTTGAAAGGAGAGACCTTGGAATCTGTTTCCTTTCCTTTCTGAACCTCATTGCCATTTTTCTCTTATATTGTTGTTTCGATGAAAGCTGAGCCTTAACACCATCTGGGAAATGTTCTGTTCTGAATGTCCATTCCTCTATGTTATAGTAGCAGTGGCAGCAGCCTTGGACATGGCATCAGCTGCACTGCAAGCACATGTAGTAGAATTCCTAGTGACCTAAGAGACAGAGTTTAACATATCCAACAGGGCAGCTTTAATGTCAGAGTTTGGTAGAGAAGTGAAGAAGTACTGCATATTACAAAAACAGATAACTAACTATGTCATTCAGACCATGGCTGAATACAGAAAAGACCTTAGAAGATCTGCATAATCAGTAGAAATAGTGTCTGCAACATTATTTATATTAAAAAAATATGAGCATTAGGCACCCTGTACAATCTGTTTGGTTTCCTTAGGACATGGGATTGAGAATCAGGAGAAACAAAGGCATAAGCAAATGCTTTCTCTAACCCCTTAAAATGGGGGGAGGGGATAACTGTTTTAGGGAAATCCATACTCAATAATTAATAATATATCTTCTGATGCTCAGATGGGTCCTTAATCTCCCATTTAAAATATTCCTTCAAATACAGGCAGCTTTTTCTCTTGTGAGTGTACTTTTTAGATGTCTCAAGCCTTAAAGTTTTAGGGTTAAGATCTAAAGGTCTGGCTTCTATTAAAGATATGGTGACAAAATCTCTCACCAAACTCCGGTAACTTCCTCACTCAACCACAGGCATAATAAAACTAAGTTCTCCCTTCTCAACAACAGCTTGATGTATAGTCTTCCCAGACATGCTTAAATGCTATGTCATAATGGTCTTATGAGGGGATTTGCCACAGGGGCTAGGAGAATCGTACTGATAGTCCAAGGACTACAGGCACACCTGAGACTGCAAGAAAAAAAGATAAAATCTTGGATACTTTGGATGTGTCTTTAGCTTCTGTTTTCTTTTTCCAATGAGGAGGAGAGATTCAGTTGCCATGATCTGCCGTGCCAGCTGAACAGGTTGCTTGTTCATAGGTGTTTATTACACTAAGGACCCCAAGGGCCTATTTGAATCTAGCCATGCATCCCAAACTCCATAGCAGACTGAAAAGCTAGTCATACATCCTACCTTGTCTAAGTTCTTATCCCGACTCACTAGCACAGTTATGGACAATGGTTATTTTTAGTAGTTTTAACTGTCTTAGTGAGGGATTTGAGCAACAGATACAGCCAAGTGCTCCAACAGGCATTTCTGCAGTTACCTCCTACTCTGCCTCTAGGCATTAAATGTTATTTTTTCATATTTGCATACATAATACTAAACCCGTGCTACATTCAAGGTGTCAAAATGTTTTATCTTGAAGCATACATGAAGGTAAACACAACTGTACTGATATCTGACCTCTGTCAATGAGTATTTGTTAGAACTGTAAGGTAATAACTTCATTTTTTTAAAACTCAAGCTGCATCCACTGGGAGTTAAAGGTACGCACTCAAAAGAGCTGTACTGGAGGGAATCAGTTAAGGACTGGCCAAAAAGTATTTAGTTTTGAACACAACACTCAAGATATTGGATGCAAATCATTTTCAGCAGCTCAACAATTAATAAAATGTGAGTGGAGTATGTATATTCAGCCATTCAGCAATATTTCCTCACATCCTTGTAAATTCAGGAGGATTTTAAGGATCTTTAAGTCTGCTATCTGTTTGTTTCTCTCATTCTAAACTTGTATTCAGTGCTTCACATCTTCCAAGATACGCGGTACTGAGCTTTGAAGTTCTAAAGACAGTTGATTCCAGGACATCAGACCAGAAATCTAACTCCAGCTGAAAGCATAACTCTTGAAGCTTCTCATCAGATTGACAGGTACTTATGTTATGCATTTATCTTTCTTTTAGTAAAAACAGGTAAGTGGGCAGGTCAGACTGATCCCTTTCAGGTCCTACAAGTTTCACGTATTGAAAAAAGATGAACATAATATGAAAGGGAGAATTTTGCCTAGTCTCATAAAGATTTCAGCACGTAGTAACTGAACAAACATGCACAGGACTCTTGTTTTCCAGATTTTTTTTAAAGATTTTTGCACCATCCTTAAGGTTTTAGAAGTAAAAGTCAAGCAAATTTTACAGGATATTATATAACATTGAACACCAGATAGAAAAAAAGGAGGAATGAGCATCCTTATAGGGAATCCGTTTAATAAAGAAACATCTACATTTCCTGACAGACATAAGCAGATTTTTAAACTAAGGCTTTCTACAGAAAAAGGAAGGTTTTCAAAAACTGCAGCTGAAACCGACCACCAAATCTCACAGAACTGAAGTGACAAAAAGTTTACTTGAGCATACTTATGGCAAGAAAGTTCTCGGTTTTGGTCTGCCCATATATCTGTCTTATACCACCACATACTTCCATAAGGAAGATAGATTTAGGATGCAGACAGTGTCCCAGGCTGCTTACTAAACAATCTAAAACAAGACCTAGCAGAACCACTTGGCACTTTCTTTAACCTCAGCCTGACCACTGGCTTCATTCCAGCAGAGTGAAGAACAGCAACAGTGATCCCCTTGCACAATGGGGGTCCATCAACCGACCCTGGGAAATATAGACCCATAACCCAAACCAGCCTTAACTGCAAAGCCATGGAAAGAATCATCATGCAGCTTAGAAACAAGGACAGAGGTGATCTTCAGACTATTGACCTGACCCAGTTTGGCTTTGTTAAGAGTAAATCATGATTATTGAACCTTGTGGACTTCTTTGAGAATGTCACCAAACTCTGGATAAAGGAAAAACAGTACATATTGCCTATTTTGACTTAGCCAAGGCTTTTGCCACGGTATCATTGAGGAACTCTCTCAGCTGTGGATTAACTCATACATCACTAGATGGGTAGCCAACTGGCTCACTGACAGAATGAATACTGTCAAAGCTGGGGATTCCACCTCTATCAGTAGACCAGTTATCAGTGGTGTACCAAAAGGATCTGTGCTGGGCACCCTACTGTTTGGAATCTATTTCTTGGAAGTCTAGGTGAAAGTAGATGGTTTATGGCTTACCATGTTTGCCGATGATTGCAAACTGGGTGCAATCACTGAGTCCCCAAATGATGTTAACATATTTCAAAAGGGGCTAACACAGATTAAGCCACAGACTAAAACTAAACACAAAAAAGTGTATTATCATCCCCTTTGGCAAAGAGGAAGTCCCTGCAAATTACAATATTGACAACACTCCCTAAGCTCAAACCCAGTGGTGCGAGACTTGGGAACACAGGTTGACAGCAATCTAAACATCGGTCACCATGTGTTCACAGTGGTAAGAAAAGCCTTCTATGTTGCACATCTCATAAGGAAAGGCATCACATCCAAGACTAAGGATGTTATAACTTCTCTGTAGTCAACCTTCATCAGACCCCTAATAAAGTGCAATGCTCCCTTTTGCCTGTACCTTACCAGACACTTGCAGCAGCTGGAGAGACCACAAAGGCTTCTCACCAAGAAAATCCAGGGCCTCCAAAACATAACCTACATTGAAAGACTGGAAGCCCTGTCACTGCACTCTGTATCCTACAGGCTGCTGAGAGGCAACTTGTGTCTGGCCTGCAGAGCAGTCTCTGACCTTGCCCTAATGGAAATACTGCACATTCGCTAATTGGGACAAGAGTCACTTGCTCCAGGGATGTCAACCTAGCCTGTGACATTAACAGAGCATACTGGACAGGCAGATATATGTCTCAAAGATTGCCGCTCCCCTGGAATAAACTCCCAATTCACACAAAGCAGAACTCCTCAATAACCCTATTCAAGGGCAACCTATACAATTGGATGGGAGACTGTAAATTCACCCCTGGGGTGGCATCTATGTGCCTCATGGACAGGGGCAGTCAGTGCTAATCATCGACTCACTCTGTGAATAATGATCATCTTACCAAGGTCAGTTAAGGAACATGGGTATAACATAGCTAGGCTTCTAAAGGCCTTAAGGCCATTAGCCTAGTAACCTCCTATGAACTTATGAACCTGTCACGAAGGAAAGCAAACTTTGTAGACTTGTCAGATATCCAGTCCTTGGCAGCACACATCAGACATTGTCATAGCTACTGCAAACATGATCTAATGAGGAACCTCATGTTGTATCATGTAGTAATATTATGTAGTAATAAATAGGAGTTGTTTTAAGTATTACTGTATGTGCATTAGTGTTACCGTCACTCAAACTATGTGTTCATTGTTATGTCTTGTACTAGGACCAAAGCAACATCATTTCATTCAGCTTGCACCTCTGTGTGGGTCTGATTGACAATAAAGTTTACTTTTACTTTGGCTTTGATATGCAGTGTATTCAGCAAGTTTAGTGCATGTCACATTGTGCTGAGCTTTGCACAAGTAGAATGTTCTCCACACATATGATTCTGCTCATGAGTTAGATGCAAATAAATATCATATTCCACACAGCCGACAGTGTCTGTGCATCCCCATGCCTGGTTATACCTTTATTTCATGCTTCCATTCACAAAATGTGACTAACTCATGTATAATTAGCTCATTTTTAAATCTTTTTTATATTGCTGTTAAACACCTGTGATACTATGCCACTCTGACATTTCTTGCATACTATAAACTAAGGCACAACATTAAACTCTGACATTATATGTAAGAGGATTCTGACAGGAGTCATTTCTGATGAAACCCATTCAAAACACAAAGAGAAATTACATGACATAAATGTTCTTTTTCATCACCACTTAATTGAACTGTAATAAGCATCTTATTTTTTGTGCATTATCTATGTACATCTATGACATCTTTTACACTTAATTATCATATTGCAGTCTTTTAATTATTTACCATTTACAGCAATAATAATAATAATAAAATCATTTAAGTAATGCTTGTAGTTTATCTTATTTTTGTATCTTATCTGTTCTTTTCCAAGGGTTAAAATACTCCATGCAGCATTATGTTTGCATTTTGACAGTTTGAAGCATGAACACTTTAATGGTGTAACAAATCTTTTGGACATACAAGGTGTTATCAACCAGTTCTTAATCACCGGGCATCTTACAATATAAGCTTAAAGGTACATGGAATGTAGGGAACCCGTGAGAATTACAATTAGAGCAAGACATCATTTCTGGCAGAAAGCAAGCCTGAAAAAACTACTTAGCTGCAGAGATAGTATCTAGGGGCATGTATCTCATTAAAATACCAGATTCATGAAGAAAGTGGGAAACTTTATTAAAAAGTCATGCAATATCTTACACAGCACGGTGCTGAAGTTAATTAAACTCATCTAGGGCGACTCTAAACAAATACAAGAGTGAGTCACGTGGGAAATTCAAGAACTGCTGAAAGTGAACAACATTATCGAACTCTATGAAACATGACAGACAGGATGAAAAGCATAAAAAGACGTTAATGAATTATGGCTTATAAATAAATGTAATCAAAATGAGAAAGAATAATCATGGGGCTTATGATTTACTCTATATTTATTTATTTAACAGTATAGATAAGCAGAAAATCAAATGATTTTTAAATAAGATAGTTAATATTGATTAATGTTTCCATCCGAAAACTACCTTACAAAAAGCATAAGATATTGACCATGCGTTGCAGCTGGGGTTAACTATTGTCTTTTTTAGTATAAGTAGACGTGTCAGTTGAGATTTGCTGTAACCAAAAGCAGATGACCAAATGAGTAAAGATTTACTTTTTTGAAATACAAAACAGTAATTCTGCATCTTGCATAAGCCACATCAAAATAAAAAAAAGGCAACTCTCTAACAAAAATACTCTACTGATAGATTTATAGGATGACAGCTGAAAGAGGCCATATGCCCACAACTCTGCATGTTTAATGAAAAATGTCTCTACATCATGGAATTTACCAGTTACCAGTTACTACTGCAAGAATGTATGTATATCGCCAGACACTACAGTAGTGCCTGCAATGGTACATATATAGATATGCATATTATTGTTTTATATATATATATATATATATATATATATATATATATATATATATATATATATATATGTATATTTAGCCAACAAATAAAATATCACCCCAACAGCAACCCAGTAGTGTAAAATAAAAATGGTAATCACCAATAACATCCAACACCACACAGCAAGGACACGAAAAACTTTAATAAAATAAAAAAACGTTAAAAACAGAGGTAAGCGCTTTTACAACACAAGGCTGCTTCTTCAGATCATTCAAAAGATACAGCCAAGGAGCAGTAATTATTTTGTTAAATTGATTGGATATATATATCCAATCCAGTCAAATAAACAATTAGTCCATCAGCTTTAACTTTGCAGAACTAATTATCTTGGCTAATCTCCATAAGCTATCACAGAACAAGGAATACATTTAAGCAATCAGATTATTTATTAAAGCAAGGCTGCCTATCGAAATTCTGTAAAAACATTATTCTAACTGTCCTAATCTGTCTAGGTTTTACAATAAAACAGATAGTGACTTAAAAAATCATGTGACGCACATTGAGAAACATCATGCATACCATGCCTCTAAATTCACATATATACTAAAAATAGATTATCAATATCAGCTTTACATAAAATATTGGCAGCACATCTCAAAATACATTATTATATGCATAATACGTTCCCTTGAGAAGTTCTAATAATTCTCTGATGGAAACATGGATCATATATTAAGCAGCACAAAATCGTATTAAAGATAGCATCTCTAATTAAGACAGCCAATGAAAAATAATAAATGTAAACACTGACCTATAGGGAAACACACCTGACATTTATCAAATGTAGCACATTCAGTATTCAGAATGACAGGTCCCCAGAGTGCATCAATCATGCAAACAACATAATTTAATTGTACTTTGGTTTAGAATCAAAAATGTATATAAGAGGTTCGCTAATACACTTTAACAAATGCAACCAGTCTAGGGGGATCTACCCAGCTGCTCTGCTTCTAGCTACAATAAGAAACCTTGACTAAACACTTTTCAATAAGAATCAGGTTGCTAAGCTTGGTGAAGCCAACAACATTACACAAATAAACAATATAAAAAAACATCAAAAAAAGATGTACCCAATCTAGGGCGATCTACCGAGCTGCTCTCCTTCTAAATGAAGTAAAGAGCCTGGGTGAAACACTAATCAGTAAAAATCAGATTGCTAAGCTTTGCCCTGTAAACATAGGGTGAAGCTGAGAATATTGCACATGTAAACAATATCAAAAAACATCAAAAACTGAGCCAGGCTAACTCATAAAGAATCCAGGCATCAGAAAATATGTTGAAAAAAACAACATTCAGAGAAAAGAGCGATCTCAAAAATATCTAATAAAGATCATCACAGAGATATCCACATAAATTTTGTTTCACAAAATAATTTCAGTACATAAAACTTTGTAAATACAAACCACCAATAAAACCATAACTAAAGAAACAACAGCCAGTAAAAGGCAATCATCCCAACTGCTCTCTTATTGGTGGAAAATTCAAGCTCAAACGCCTATCAGGCTGCAACAAAAACATATCAGTCAAAGTCCGAGCTGCCAAACATCACCTAATCAGCTTGATATATATATATATATATATATATATATATATATATATATATATATATATATATATATATACAGATATAGGTTTACCTTTGAAATGTTGAAAATCATGTTTACAGACCGAAATGCAAGCCCCCCTGTACCCCCCACACCCCACCTGCTATAATATTCTAACTCCGAGATCGCACTACAGTGGAGAAAGGGTCGATTTCCCCGATCCCCACTATAGTGCACTCTGCACCCAAAATGCCGAATCTGCAATGAGCAAATGTCACTGTGCATTCGCTCATTGCACATTCGATGCATTTTTTTGACTATCCGAAAACTAGAAAGCGTCCTTTCGCACAATTCACTTTCACATATGTGCATTACGCACATATAAAAGTAAACCACATATGTATGTATGTATATATATATATATATATATATATATATATATATATATATACATATTCCCCTTTACAAGACTGAGTTACTGAAAGCTCAAAATTCATAAGCTCGAGCCCAGAATCTCGAGTTTTCAATAACTCAAAATTGTGAAGGGAAGAGAATGAAAAAAAAAAAAAAGTTTATTTACATTTTTGCAGGGGGCCGAGTCCATCTGCACTCTCCCTGCTTAAATATATCAGCTCCGTGACTGCACTATAGCGGAGGAATGGAAATTCTCCCATTGTGTGCTTCTACATACAACGTGGAACAGGTGATTTCCCTCATCCCAGTTGTAGTGAGATCTCGGAGTTGGTATATTTAAGTAGGGGGGGTGTGGGGAAGCCTCCCTGTAAAAACATTGTAAAGACATTTTTGCAATGTCTTTTCCCTATGCTTTAGAATTTCGAGTTACTAAAAACTCGAGATTCTGGGCTTGAGCTTATGAATTCAAGCTTTCAGCAATTCAAGATTCTAAAGGGAAAACGTAAATATATATATATATATATATATATATATATATATATATATATATATATATATATATATATTTATGTGTATGTGTGTGTGTGTGTGTGTGTGTATTACTGACATTTGATTACCTTGAAAATCCATCTGGGTAGGAGCTTATTTTCATTGGAGGCCTAGGGATAAAAGCTCCAAAGGATTACAAAACATTTTAAGGACAATAATTTTACTATCTTCATAAATAATAGAAAATGCATCTATCATTTAAATAATTATTAGATATTATAGGAAAATATTTGTTAAGAACATTTACACGTTATATGGAGATGATTTAATATTTAGAGAAATTGTAGACAGTTTATTGAGAAATTAAAGGTAAGTTAATATAATACAGGATTTGCAATATGAAGTGAGAGAAAAACAGGCTTATGGCATACTAAGGGAGAAAGCTGGTGCTGAAATATTTATAGAAATAAGAAAGTAAGTCAAGCAGGGAAAGTAAGGAGATGTATGATATGGATAGATACTTGTTCACACTTATATATATTATTGATCCTAGTGTTGAGCAAGAACAGAGACGGCTTTTGAATAGAAAGTCTTTCAGAATGGTTTTGAAAAGATGGAAGGGAGGTTATTGACCTGATAGGTACAGGTAAGGAATTCCAAGTCTTAGCAACATGGTACATGTCCAGATGATGCTCAGCAGATTTGACAGAATTGTGGACAGACAGGAGTTTTTGGTCATTGGATCATAATGACCAGCTGTGAACATTGTGTAAAATGTTATTTAGTGCTGGACAAGGAGACAGATTCTGGATAATTTTATAGGTGGTAAGAAGCTGTGTCTTTTACTAACTAGAGTAGCTGTAACCATTTTGGGCTTCTTAGTGCTGTACAGTGGTGGGGTCTGAAAGGGTATTTGCACATGTAGCAAATCTGTTATAACATTGTTCATGTTTTGTTTTTTGTGATGCCTGGAGGTTAGTAAGGATGGAAGTACCATAGGAAGTGTGGGGAGGAGATAAGTAGTGGCAAATGTAGTTTTAGTTGTGATGGTGAGAAAGCTTTTGTCTCTGTAAAGTGTCCTTAGTTTTTGATGAGATTTTCTTATGCAATTTTGTATATGTAGGTCAAATTTAAGATTATCATCCACTATCATCCCTAATAATTTGCTATGAGAAATTACTTACATGATTTTATTATCAGAGGACTTTAAATTTTGTTTTTTCATGAGAGAGGGTTTTGTGGGGGAAAAAAGCAGCAGTTTAGTTTTTTTTTGTAGAATTGGCCAGGAATTGTGAATTACAAAGCCATGTTTTAGTGGCTTTTAAATCTTTCTGAGTAATTTTTGGAGGTGTTCTAGGTTTACAGATGTACAAATGAGTGTAGAATCATCTGCATGCTTTATTAAGGAGGCCTGTGTTGTGGATGCATGGAGGGTACTGGTGAGAATGCTAAAGCATAGGGGACCAACAACAGAGCCTTGTGTAACACCAGAGGTGACTGGGTGATATGGAGAAAGATGGTGTGCATCCATTTTATTGACCGATACCTGTTGGATAGGTAGCTTTTGAACCACAGAATTGTAGCCTGAGAGAGACCTAATGTGGGCATTTTAAAGTAGAAGTTTGCTGTGACAAACTGTGTCAATGGCTTTAGACAAGTCTAGAAACAAGGGAGAGAGTAGTTTGCTGTTATCTCTAGCTTTACTGACTGTATCTATATAGGTTAGAAGTGCATAATTAGTACTATAGGATAGATGGATGCCATGTTGTGTGGGGGATAGGAGTTCTTCCTGTAGAAGATAGTTTAGCAAATGTTTTTGAATACTTTTGTGAATTATTTTGGAGAGAGGGGATAAGAATGCTATAAGCCTAAAATTATTCATGTCTGTTGCTTTTCCTCCATTATGTACAGGGATAATGTGTGACTTTTTCCAGAAAGAGGGAACAAGGGATTCTTAGACTGACCTACTTATAAAGATTGAGAATGGACAGGCAATCCTATTGGCTACTATTTTAAGGTACTCATTTAGAATGTCATTAGCTGAAGTAGAACATGGGTTTGAGTTTGTTTAAGAGTAGTTTTATGTAAGATGTAGGCATGTGTTTGAAGGTGAAAGCTGATGTGGTGATAATTGGGTACTGGAAAATGTTAGGATTTAGATGTTGCGGAATTCTTGGATAGATGTGTTATACTATGTATGAAATAAGCATTGAATTACATTGTGGTTTATTGTGTTAAGTTACTTACTCGGAAAGGGGTTAGGGCTGAATTTTTGGCCAGGATGCAAGATTTCTTTCATGGTTGTCCAGATTTTTTTAGAGTTGTGTTAACTATTATTCTGAAAGTTATTGTTATATGCTTTTTTGTCTTCATTTATTTGTTTTTAGTACGATTGCAAAGCACTCTGAAGTTTTCAGGATATTGTGGTGTTTTATATGTTTCCCATTCTTTCCATGCTTTTTCTCTATCCTGCATTAGCATTCTACTTTTTCTGGATAGTCAGATTGCATTATTGTTTTCAGTCTCTTCCTTCTAGGAGCTGCAAGGTTATTTAGGAGATTAAAGTTGCAGTGAGGGGATGCACAAGCCAGTGCATTTCTTTGTGCCAGTCCCAAGCCCGGATAAATGGGGAGGGCTGCATCAGGAAGGGCATCCGGCGTAAAACTTTGCCAAAACATTTCATGCAGTCACCAAGAAAAATTTTTATACCGGATAGGTCGAGGCCCGGGTTAACAACGACCACCACCAGTACTGTTAGCCTACAGGGTGCTGGCGGAAATTGGGCTACTGTTGGCCGAAGGAGGAGAAGAGGCGGAAGACATGGCCAAAGGCAGGAGGAGAGGAGAAAGGCTAGGACTGTGGTAGTGAGGGTCGGAACTTTGAATGTTGGCAGTATGACTGGTATAGGGAGAGAGCTAGCTGATATGATGGATAGAAGGAAGGTTGGTATATTGTGTGTGCAAGAGACCAGATGGAAGGGGAGTAAGGCTAGGTATATCGGAGGTGGGTTCAAATAGTTTTATCATGGTGTGGATGGGAGGAGAAATGGCGTAGGAGTTATTCTGAAGGAACAGTATGCTGAGAGTATTTTGGAGGTGAAAAGAGTGTTGGATAGAGTGATGTTTATGAAGCTGGAAATTGATGGTGTAATGATGAATATTGTTAGTGCGTATGCTCCACAAGTTGCGTGTGCAGTGGATGAGAAAGAAAAATTTTGGAGTGAATTGGATGAAGTGGTGATGACTGTACCCAAGGGTGAGAGAGTGGTGATTGGAGCAGATTTCAATGGGCATGTTGGTGAAGGGAACAGAGGGGATGAGGAAGTGATGGGTAGGTATGGTGTTAAACAAAGCAATGCAGAAGGTCAGATGGTAGTGGATTTTGCAAAAAGGATGGACATGGCTGTGGTGAATATGTATTTTAACAAGAGGGAGGAGCATAGGGTGACATACAAGAGTGGAGGAAGATGCACACAGGTGGATTATATCTTGTGTAGGAGGGCCAGTTTGAAGGAGATTGGAGACTGTAAAGTGGTGACAGGAGAAAGTGTCGTTAGGCAGCATAGGATAGTGGTTTGTAGGATGACGCTGGTTATCAAGAAGAGGAGGAGGAGTGTGAGGGCAGCACCAAGGATCAAGTGGTGGAAGTTGAAAAAGGGTAATTGTGAGGTGGAGTTCAGGGATGAGTTAAGGCAGGCACTGGGTGGCAGTGAAGAGTTACCAAATAGCTGGGTAACTACAGCAGAGCTAGTAAGGGAGACGGCTAGAAAGGTGCTTGGTATCACATCTGGACAGAGGAAGGATGACAAGGAGACATGGTGGTGGAATGAGGAAGTACAGGAGAGTATACAGAGAAAGAGGTTGGCAAAGAAGAAGTGGGATTGTCGGACAGATGAAGAAAGTAGACAGGAGTATAAGGAGATGAGGTGCATGGCAAAGAGAGAGGTGGTGAAGGCTAAAGATAAGGCATATGAAGAGTTGTATGAAAGGTTGGACACTAAGGAGGGAGAAAAGGACCTGTACTGTTTGGCTAGACAGAGGGACCGAGCTAGGAAAGATGTGCAGCAGGTAAAGGTGATAAAGGATAATGAGGGAAACATACTCACAAGCGAGGAGAGTGTGTTGAGGAGATGGAAAGAGCACTTTGAGGGGTTGATGAATGAAGAGAATGAGAGGGAGAGAAGGTTGGATGATGCAGGGATAGTGAATCATGAAGTACAAGGGATTAGCAAGAAGGAAGTAAGGATAGCTATGAAGAGAATGAAGAATGGAAAGGCTGTTGGCCCAGATGACATACCTGTGGAAGCATGGAGGTGTTTAGGTAAAATGACAGTGGAGTTTTTAACCAGATTGTTTAATGAAATCTTGGGAAGTGAGAGGATGCCTGAGGAATGGAGAAAAAGTGTTTTGGTACCGATTTTTAAGAATAAGGGTGATGTGCAGAGCTGTAGTAACTACAGAGGGATAAAATTGATCAGTCACAGCATGAAGTTATGGGAAAGAGTAGTGGAAGCAAGGTTTAGAAGGGACATGATGATTAGTGATCAGCAGTATGGTTTCATGCCAGGAAAGAGCACTACAGATGCGATCTTTGCTCTGAGAGTGTTGATGGAGAAGTACAGAGAATGTTGGAAGGAGTTGCATTGTGTTTTTGTAGACTTAGAGAAAGCATATGACAGGGTGCCTAGAGAGGAGTTGTGGTATTGTATGAGGAAGTCAGGAGTATCAGAAAAGTATGTAAGAGTGGTACAGGATTTGTACGAGGGTAGTGTGATAGCGGTGAGGTCTGCGGTGGGAGTGATGGATGCATTTAAGGTGGAGGTGGGGTTACATCAAGGATCAGCTCTGAGCCCTTTCTTATTTGCAATGGTGATATACAGGTTGACAGACGAGATCAGACAGGAGTCCCCGTGGACTATGATGTTTGCAGATTACATTGTGATCTGTAGTGAGAGTAGGGAACAGGTGGAGGAGACCCTGGAGAGATGGAGATATGCTCTAGAGAGAAGAGGAATGAAGGTCAGCAGGACTAAGACAGAATATATGTGTGTGAATGAGAGGGAGGATAGAGGAATGGTGAGGATGCAAGGAGTAGAGGTGGCGAAGGTGGATGAGTTTAAATACTTGGGGTCAATAGTTCAGAGTAACAGTGAGTGTGGAAGAGAGGTGAAGAAGAGAGTACAGGCAGGATGGAGCGGGTGGAGAAGAGTGTCAGGAGTGATTTGTGACAGACGAGTACCTGTAAGAGTGAAAGGGAAGGTCTACAAGAGGGTAATGAGACCAGCTATGTTATATGGGTTGGAGACAGTGGCAATAACAAAAAGGCAGGAGTTTGAGCTGGATGTGGCAGAATTAAAGATGTTAAGATTTGCACTGGGTGTGACGAGGGTGGACGGGATTAGGAGTAAGTATATTAGAGGGTCAGCCCAGGTTGGAAGGTTTGGAGACAAAGCCAGAGAGGCACAATTACATTGGTTTGGACATGTGCTGAGGAGGGATGCTGAGTATATTGGGAAAAAGATGCTAAGGATGAAGCTACCAGGTAACAGGAAAAGAGGAAGGCCTAAGATAAGGTTTATGGATGTGGTGAGAGAGGGCATGCAGGTGGTTGGTGTGACAGAGCAAGATGCAGAGGACAGGAAGAAATGGAAACAGATGATCCGCTGTGGCGACCCTTAATGGGAACAGCCGAAAGAAGATGATGATGAAGTTGCAGTGAATTTATTTACAGCATAATCTAAGGGAAGAATGTTTAGAAAGTTCCAATTAATAGAAGATATGGCTGTAATGAACATTTCTGGGCTAAACTTAGAAAGGTTGCATGCTGTTTTATAATAAAGTTTTTAAGTGGATGTGTGAGATGTATGATTGTACAGTTTAGGAGAGGATCTCTTAGACAGCTTGTCATTGTACCTGTGGTGGTGTATTTCCTTGGGACTAATGCTAGAATCCAGTTTAATAGGGGTATTAAACACTTGTTATAATATGTGGGGCTATTAATTAGTTGTATAAAACCATATAAGTTCATATTAGATGTAGGATAGTTTGAGTTTATGCCCAACCAACTGACACTGACATCACCTAGTCGAACTTTTTCTTGTGGAATTATTATAGCTATCCAATGTGAGGTTTCTTCCATTATAGCTGTATTGTTACCAGGAGGAATGTAAAGGACAGTAATACATATCTGTTTATAATGGTTTATTTTCTGGAAAGTAACAGGAAGCTCTACTGAGTTGAATTATGCTAATAGAATCAGATTAAGTCAAAGGATAGTCTAATATACTTACAATAAGTATTTTCCATATGTCCATGAAATACATAGTGGTGCTAAAACCTTCTTTAAGTAGCACACAATTTATAACTTTATCAACCCCCAATAAAACATAATGTTATTTATTAATGTCAGTTAGGGTGGTGTTCTTGATACAATGGATTTACCTAGAATATGAATCCATAAGGAGACTTACTTTTAATATGTAGCACACGGATGGAAGTGGAAACGTTTATACTGGAGTTCACAAAAGAGATTTCAGAAAAAAACATACATTCTGAATTTCTTAGCCACACAAGAAAATTGTTCACCTGATAGCAGCAAAATGGTTACAGAAGTGAAAAGGAACAGGGCTGGGAAAAGAATATGGGTGTAGGACACATGCTCGACTAGCATATGTCCGAATCACAAAACATCAAACACACATACATGAAAGCGCTTAACATCGAAAAGCACTTCCGTGTATGTGTAGTTCAAAAAAAATATATAAGTTTCTGCACCCCCCACACCCTCCCTACTTTATTATTCTCACTCTGAGATCGCACTAGAGTGGGGAAAAGGGAATTTTCCCTTACCGCACTGTAGTCCGATCTACGAAACAGGCACACATACATGGAAGTGCTTGTCGATGTTAAGCGCTTTCCTGTATGTGTGTTCGATGTTTTGTGATATATATATATATATATATATATATATATATATATATATATATATTTATATATGTATTTTTTTTTAATAAATATTTATAAAGTAAAGTATGTGACCTGATTAACAGATATATTCTGACTTGGAAAACAGATTCTCTGTAGAGCTGCTTTAAATAAAGCCCTTGACGTACCCTTTGAATGCTGTCTGTCTCAGATGTATATTCATTCACTTTGAGTAATTCAGTGTACTTCTAACTGAGCCTTCTGCTACATCGCCACTGGCTTCCTCTTATGCTAATTTGTGTCACAATGTTCATATCTGCATACAGCCACACATACTGAATCTTTTCATTTTCTAACGCCAACACCAAAGGTACAACCTGCATCATGTTAAAACTGATCTTATCTCTTAAGCTGCTCTGTATGCTATCAAGTCTCCCTGGGTCTATATTACTTTTGCATTTTGTTGTGTGCCTCGCTTCCCAGTGGTAGTTTTGCTTTGAATATCCAAACACTTCAGAATTTACAAAAACATGTTTTCTTTATAGTGTAAATGACCTTTCCTTTACAATAATACAGACAGAAGCATGCACATATATGAACGTTGCAGAACAAACAGCAGGTGGCTTTTTTGAAGACATGCTTTCTGTTAAAACTTAATAATGCGAGTAAGTCATATCTTCTTTAACATGTTATCACATCACAGTGTGAACCAGTTCCTTTTCTGAGGATAAAACAATGGATTATACAACCACCATGAGAATCTCCCACCTTCCTGTTTCTGTTTCAGTTAGCATTATGCCAGACTTGTTCAGTACAAAAAGAATCCTAATTCCATGATAGTGATCTTTTATCACATTGTCTTGTAACCTGAATAAAACTCTTCCAGTAACTGACAATTAGCAGCTGGCTGCATTGTGCATGCATGAAACATTTAGTTTGCTGCAGTAATGAAGACAATAACTGAATGTCCTCTACATGCTGTTATTTCAAATCTGCTTATAGAGAACATTTAATGGCTTAATTTAATTATGTCCCACTGGCAGCTCCAGACATTCTGTATTGCAATAAAGAAGCCATTTGTACTGTAATGGTCTTTCTCATTGTTATAGCATTACATTTAATGCGGATATTAGTATATGCACATATTAACTCTGTTATATTTTTTTATATGCCAAGGCTTGGGCATGGCTCTCATGATAGATATCCTCCACGTGTTTGTGAAAAATGAAAACATTTTAATAATTTCAAACTTACTTTTGAAATTAGTGCATGGAGTGTGTTGTAGACATAATATAGTGCATGCTAATTGATAAGCATTTCTCACATTTAAACCAAGTAAGTTTGTTAAAGTGGTTCTGATGGGAGCCATGTCAGCAATTGTTTTTCTTGAATTTGAAAGTATTCCAAAAACAAAAGCCAGCAGATGAAAAAGCTAGGGCCTTGATTCAGGACAGATGCAGATTTGGATTTAGGAGGGGTAGGACATTATCATCTCACTTTAATCATTACAAGTTGGCAACCCGGGCGGTTGTTCCCAATATACAGTCAACTCTTATGGGACATGTACTTCAGGGTTGTTACAGTTGTGGTCATTGTGTTCACTGTAACAGATTAAATCAGACCAAAATGTTTACCAGTTGTAATACCAGTCAGGTTTATGACATTAAATTTTTTGCCAATTGTTCATCTGACTGGGTAATATATTTAGCTACTTGTTCATGCTCGGCCTTTTATGTGGGCCAGACGTCCAGGCCTGTGAAGTTTAGGATCAGTCAGCATCTAAGTGACATCAAATTGAAAAAGTACACACATGCATTATATAAACATGTGGTTAACATGTTTAATCATCCTTCAGCATCTGTTAGAGTCACTATCATTGATATTATTAAGGGAGACAGAACAAACAAAAACTGGCTGGCACAACATATCAAATAATAAACAAAAAAGATGGATTATAAAGTTAGGTGCTTTAATTTCACCTGGGCTAAATGAAGTTTTGTGAGCAGCCAATGGGTATTTCTTTTGTATGGATAGTAGGGTATATAAGGAGCGTGGATGCTTTGTTTTGGTTACTCTGAGGAAGGCTCGAAATGTATGCCAAAACCGGTCTGTGATAACTTTATAATAAAATTAGACTCTACACATCTTGTGCTGGCTTTTGTTTTTGGAAGACTGTCTCTTTAAGCCGTGCACTGCTGTACTTGCAGGGGACTTTTTCCGGATGAATTTGAAAGTAAGGACATATATTGCAATATTATAAACTATGCCAAATTAATGTTTTTTTTGTTTGTTTTTTTTTTGTGAAGATTTTGATAGGGTTACTACTATGTCTTTCCCTGTAGCTAGGCAAGAAATTAAAGAAAGAGGGGTGATTGCAAGCATGGAATTTCCAAGAAAAGTAGTAGAAACAAATACGAGAAAAAGCAGATCAGACAGTTTCTGCAAGATCTTTGCATGACAAATAAAATGATCCCAGAAAGTAAGTTTGCAAAGCATTCATTTGGCATGACAATTAGTTTTGTGATCCCTCCCTAATATCTTCTCTCTCTCTCTCTCTCTCTCTCTCTCTCTCTCTCTCTCTCTCTCTCTCTCTCTCTCTCTCTCTCTCTCTCTCTCTCTCTCTCTCTCTCTCTCTCTCTCTCTCTCTCTCTCTCTCTCTCTCTCTCTCTCTCTCTCTCTCTCTCTCTCTCTCTCTCTCTCTCTCTCTCTCTCTCTCTCTCTCTCTCTCTCTCTCTCTCTCTCAAATACTCCTTCTATAACTTTCTCATTAAATTAGTGATCTAGCTTTCCTACTTAATGTGCTGTTTTACCTTTTGCATCCGAGCTGCTTCTTCAACATATATGTCAAATATGTATCTTTTATGTATATATCGTTACTATGTAAATTCTGACATTACTGTGGATAAATAAACTATAGTTTTACTTTGTAATTTGTCAAACTAGAATTTTTGCTTCCTGTGGCTTCGATCAAGGCTGAAAAAAAAGATTCCTTTGAGCAAATAAATGACTTACTCATTTCGCAATCTCAGCAAACAGATACGTAGAATGAATTGATGAATTTCACTGTATGAGAGATGCAGCAGATGGGAAAGGCCCTAATGTCTATCTGCTGTAAGCTGTCTATAAATAGTGACCTTTGTATAAATGGACGTCAGATGGTACAGAGGAGGAGCAGTTAGTATTATTGCCTTATAATGATTGATTCTGTGATTAGATTCTTAGAGTCTGTATGTTCTCCTCGAGTGCATATGGATTTTTCTAGTAAGTCCTGTTTCCGCCAACATCCCAAAATTAAGCCATAGGTGTATTAGTATTTCTCCATATTGCCCAGAGGTGTATGGATGTTATATGGAAATAATTGATTGTATTTGTGTGTGTGTGTGTGTGTGTGTGTGTGTGTGTGTGTGTGTGTGTGTGTGTGTGTGTGTGTGTGTGTGTGTGTGTGTGTGTGTGTGTGTGTGTGTGTGTGAGAGATGTCTGAAGGTAGGGTGGCTCCATGGTTAGGGCTGGTACATTTGCCTCATGTCCATTCAGGGTATTCATGGGTTGTTACTTCCCAACAACTCTGAACTGGGTTAAGTGTGTAATCTGAGAATGAATGACTAAATAAACGCACTAGAGACTAATCAATTTCATGCTAGTATACGGCATGCTATTAAGGAAAAGCAGTAACTGTCTCATTGTTTATTCTACTGCCCCTTCTATATTATTGCAATTGTATATCACTTTCAACTTCCACAACCCCAGAGAAGGTAATATTTAAGCAGTTGTTATTAACTTCTTACTGTCTGAGCTGTTGGTAGACTCCAACTCTTTAATATTAGCTCAGCGGTAATACTCTGATTATATTTAATTAATTTTATTATATTTCTGATCTATTGTACGTTGATTGTTGTACTTTTCATATACATACACCAATACATACATACGGACACACACACACACACACACACACACACACACACACACACACACACGTGTGTGTGGGGGTGTATTTTTCTACCAGTTATTTGACCTGGTAAACCCACTGGTCAAATTGTCCCTTTTAAGTGGTAAAAAGCAAATGGGGCCTTAGTTGTCTTTGATAACTTCCAAATATCTACTCATGAGTACTTTAAGGTGAGCATGTATGTACCATAAGGTACACTAAATGCCATATGTCATACAAGTTCCTTTAAGCATGTATGACTTATGAAAAACATCTTTACCTAATGTTTCTTTTTTTTATTATTTTTTGCTTTTATTAACACACAGTGTATATCTATTTATGTCTATCTATCTATCTATCTATCTATCTATCTATCTATCTATCTATCTGTCTATCTGTCTCTCTGTCCTTCTATCTCTCTCTCTCTCTCTAGATATATATATATATATATATATATATATATATATATATATATATATATATTAGGTTCCTTTATAAAGAGGGAACTTCTTTAATGAAAGTAAGGAAAGGCACTCGCCATACTGTATATAAATGGTAGAAAGAAAACATGAAACTCAGCTGGTGTTTCCTAAATCACATTTCAGATACATTTCATCATGGTTAACTTCACCATGGTAGAGCTTATTATTCATAAAATTTAATTTGAATTTCATGATTGTTCTTCAAAACCACTTATTTGCTGTGAAATCTACCGAAAGTATAATACTTTTTGTATTAGTTAGTAACTACAGTGTTAGATATCATACAATAATTCTTATTAATTAGTTTTTATTCTCCATGCTAAACATGCTAAAGGAAATTCTAATACATTTATTATAGCTATCCTCTTACCTACATATTTCTGTACATATGTTTATGTATCTATCATTATATCTCTGCAAGTCCCTGACTTTCTTCACACATACATTCTTCACCATTTCAGGCTCTGAGTTATATTCATCACCAATACATATCTCAGCATAATAAACAGCCCCACCCTTTCACTGTTCTTTGCTCCTTCATCTTTCCATCTGTAATTCTACTTTCATACTTCTGTAGTAAAATATCTCACACACACGTTTGCTCTTCCTTAATCACCTTTTATAGCAATCCTTATATGCCTCTCTACATATATCACATGCAGGCTTAAGGTTATAATGACTTCAGTCCTTCCTCTCAGTGGAAATACATGCCCTAATCAACAACCCCATCATTTTAAAATCATCTCTTTTAGATCCCCCTCTGCTTACTTCAAATTACATCTACTGTATCATATTCCCTAAGCACTAGATATTTAACTACTCCCTTAGGCCAAACTCCTATTTCATCACTCCCTGCTCTAACTACTACAGATTTTTAGGTTACAATTTTTACCAGTGTCAACCCAAATTTACAAAGCTATCCAGCATAATGGGTAGTTAGCTAGCTATTGTAATAAAATCATATTGTCATTAGCAAAGGGCAGCCTCAAAATAGCCTGTGGGAAGAATATAGAACATATATGTGGCTGAGGCAGGCATAGAGATAAAATGCACAAAGAACGCTGGGGGTACAGTGCAGAAGTCTGGGAAGTCATCAAAAGAAAGCAGGAGTGCAGGAAAAAGTGGGAGATAGAAAAGACTAACCGGGCTAGGAAGGACTACTAGTTGGCTAATAACGAGGCTATGCCAGGAGTTGCAATAGGGAAGAACAAAGCATCAGACACAGTCTACCAGTTTCTGGAAAGTGACTCTGTAGATGACACAAAGAAACTCTATCAGGTTGTAAGGTAAAGACAGAAGGAAGGTAGTCATAAGACCCCCATAATAAGGGATTCCAGCAATAATCGGCCCACTAGTCCAAAGGACATCAAAGGTAGATGGGAGGGGTGGTTGAGGAGAAGGGAAGCCTGAATTAGGAAATAAAAGCTAGAATTAGAGGGGCTGCAGCCAACTGGCACAGAGTACTGGGGGTACTGAATGACATAAGTATGCCAAGGAAGCTGAAAAGTAAGGTGTACAAAACAGTGGTGCAACCAGTATGACTGTGTGCTGTGGAAACCTGGGCATTGAACAAAGAGTAGTTGAGAAACGTAGAGGTGATAGTGATAAAGTGTCTGAGATTGGTGGTAGGATGTACTCTGTCAGACAGATGAAGAAATGAAGACTTCATATAGAAGTCCGAGTTGCTCAAATTGTAGAGAAAATCAAAGATAACATGTTATGGTGGTACTTTGAGCATTTGAGTAAGTAGAAATAAAAAGACATAACAAAGTGGGATGGCGAAGGGGCATCATCATACATCAGCAGGCACAGATAGCAGATAGTGGTATAAGCCTGATGTAAACAACCCCTGCCCCATACCATGTCACTCTGTAGTCTCTTCCTCCCAGCCATCACAACTGAAAAGAACAAATAAACAGGTGGCAATAAAGCTACTCAGGATATGTGAGGTTATTACATAGTGGGGGAAGAATGTGCTGTGAGATGAAATAGTTGTTTCAAAAGAGAAGGGGTCTGAGGAAGAAAAATGTAACATAATGAGCTGCTTGTTTGTATAGGTTTGTTGACCCTCACCTGTTAACCATACTGACATTAATATGTGGGTGCTCCCATGTATATGTTTGTTGAACCTTACCTGTTAAGCATACTGACATTAATATGTGGGTGCTCCCATGTATATGTTTGTTGAACCTTACCTGTTAAGCATACTGACATTAATATGTGGGTGCTCCCATGTATATGTTTGTTGAACCTTACCTGTTAAGCATACTGACATTAATATGTGGGTGCTCCCATGTATATGTTTGTTGAACCTTACCTGTTAACCATACTGACATTAATATGTGGGTGCTCCCATGTATACGTTTGTCGAACCTTACCTGTTAACCTTACTGACATTAATATGTGGGTGCTCCCATGTATATGTTTGTTGAACCTTACCTGTTAACCATAACGGCATTAATATGTGGGTGTTCCCATGTATATGTTTGTTGAACCTTACCTGTTAACCATACTGGCATTAATATGTGGGTGCTCCCATGTATGCGTTTGTTGAACCTTACCTGTTAACCATACTGACATTAATATGTGGGTGCTACTATGTATACATTTGTTGAACCTTACCTGTTAACCATACTGACATTAATATGTGGGCGTTCCCATGTATACGTTTGTTGAATCTTACCTGTTAACCATACTGACATTAATATGTCGGTGTTCCCATGTATATGTTTGTTGAACCTTACCTGTTAACCATACTGACATTAATATGTGGGTGCTCCCATGTATACATTTGTTGACCCTCACCTGTTAACCATACTGACATCAATGTGTGGGTGCTCCCATATATATGTTTGTTGAACCTTACCTGTTAACCATACTGACATTAATATGTGGGTGCTCCCACCCGCAAAGTAGCACAGACAATGTGCATATGGTCTTGCTTAATAGCTCATTTCAACACACTCTATCTGATTGTATTATTTTGTAAAAATAAAGTGAATGAATTTATTTTAGAAATCTACCTTTTGAAATGTACCTAACACATCAAAAGAACATGGATTGACAGACATTGAATGTAATCATGTCCTAACACCCCCAAAATGCCATTCTCTCTCTCTCTCTCTCTCTCTCTCTCTCTCTCTCTCTCTTTCTGAGGTATGAGATATAGCAATTATAACATCACTTGACAGAAAGCATAATTTCTGAGATAGCAAAAGAAGGGCATTTTGATAATACTCAGCAACAGAAATTTAATACAGAGACAAAATATGAGATAGTCAGCCAGACATGCAGGCAGCTAGACAGTCAGACAGCTTGTTAGATAGTTAGATAGACAGGCAAACAGGCAGACATTTAGTGCAAGCAGTGTTACATGGCTTAATATGGTTTGGTAACAAACCAATTTGTCCAGGGACATCTTCAGGTGGGGTCAGATAAATATAGTAGCAGGAATTAAGGCGGGGATGAAAGGGTTAAATGGGAATGATGGATGAGTTAGAGGAAATGAGGTAAGGGTAGGGAGGGGCTTAAGGGGTTTAAGGAATCACATTTTGGTGTGAACTTCCTATTTGCAGGCTTACATCCATGACAACCAGGATGGTACTTTAGTGCTGAGCATCCAAGTGCTCCGGATTATGCGGAACACTTCGCATTTAACAACGAGTGAAGCCACTGTTCTGCTGTTCTGCATTGAACAGCTGTGGCACCACTATACGGATACTGATCGGTCTGTGTTCTGCAATTACTGCCAACTGGCATCGCGGTATACAAACCAAAGCTAATAACTGCATATTTACTTGCAAGTTGGCATCATTGCCATCAGGGTAGCTGCAGCATAATAGTATATAGTCTTTAAGTAGTCACATCTAAAAGAACAGCAAGAAACACCATACAATTAGGACTTAAAAATATAAGTGCTTATTCCATTAAAAAGTTTGCAATAATTGTTTCATGTTCACCGATAAAACCATATAGTTGCAGTGTGCTATAAAGTAAGATGTTTGAAAAACATTTCAATAACATAAAAAAGTTAGTTTGTCATTTAGCCACCTGTATTTTGCTGCTTTATTATTTATTGAAATACATTTCAGTAAAAAGAGAGTAAAACATATTAAAAGTAGTCTAGTGAATTTAGGTCTCTGTTGTGCATTTCATCAAAATAGCAGAGGCTCTGCGTTGACGTTATTGGAATTTGTTAACTGAAGCGAAACACTGATCACAAAAGACCAGTTTCAGTTTTAATCCATGGGAAAGTAAATAAGCAAAGCAAAACTACAAAATATGTATGTACGTGTATGGTAAGCTAATTATGAGTATATAATACAGACAGAGACATTATGCATACAGTATGAAGAGGGACAGTTTTATATGTGTAGAAATATACAAAGTCTGTATATACATTTATGTACAGTGCAGTCAGAGTGAGCTGCCATTTTCAAAAGGTACTATTCAAGCATGTTAAGAAGTATGCAGATGGAGTAGATTAAAATTGTATTAGGTAGTGTGTCCACACTGGTGGCATTTGCATGAAACATTATTATGGATGTAATGGTTTGATTCCCACAACCTCCACTGTCTAACTGTGCGACTCAGAGCACAGTACGCAGAGTTGCTGTGCTTTTTGTTTGCTGTGCTTAAGGAGTTAGTTAACCTAGCTAAGAAAGTAAGAGAGATGAGTGAGATGATAGTAAATAGTGACGGTATGTTAGCCTGGGGTCAAGCATGAACATATACAGGGATTCGTTACGTGTTGTTTCAGTTGTAATCTGAAAGATTTTACGTTATCATATTGTTTCAGGGAGAGAGTAAGTTCCAAATCTTGGAAATATGACAGGTGTGAAGTTAATCACTAACACTAATGTTAGATTAAGTTACCAAGTAGTAATGGAGGATATTTCTTAGAATTGGGCACCGTTCTAGATTGGAGATGAGGTTATAAGTTATTACTAGCTGTGAAAAGGTTAGGTAGTGGTGAAGTTCACTCCACTGGAGTTGCCTCCATTTTACAGATGTTCTACCATGCCCCATGGCAATGGCATGTTTCACGCAGTGAGGAAATAAGGGATTCCACATTTTGACCATTTGCCACACATTCTTAGGGTCTGTGTTCCACATTGGCCTCTCAAGAAGTTGAGACCTATGCTTTATTGGCCAGGTTGGCCTTGTGCTAGCAGTAGTGCGCATGAAAAGGTCAGTCATTTTTATTTTTTTATTTTTTTTTACGAATGTTCAGGTTGTGGGATATGGTCTTATTTACTTTATTGATTTTCAGGGTAGAGGATCCATTGGGCTTAGTACTGAGATGGGCATTTGGCATACTGATTAAGGATAATACCTCTTGGACACAGGGCACAAGGTTTGATTTATTCTGCTTGAACAGTTTCCGGAGGGAGTTCAGGTTCTTCAAGTCTGAAAATGGGGCAGGTTAATTTGAGTCTGTGTTGAGGGCTGGGGGCAGTTATCATTTACCTTAGTGGATTTTATGGTGATGTTGGCTTATTTGTAGCAATGTTGATAAGGCAGGATTTCGTTGTTAGCCTGGGCATTTGTGGTTTCAATGCAAGTAGGTCGGTGGTGGTGGTGGTGTAATTAGTAGCAGCTTCTGCAGCTCGAGTATGTTCAGATGAGCCAGACTGTCTGTCAGGTGCTTTTGTCAGCCTCGCATGCATAGTGAAGCTTTAGCTGATGTTACAAATTATGAGCCTTTTGAGGATAGTTATAGATTTTAATCTTTGCAGTTCCTTCCTGCAATTAGCACACAGCATGTGGATTGTTTCAGTAAGTGGAAAGCCACTACATTGCTCTCTTAAATGTATGGTTCATAAGTATATGCTTCAAATGTGATGATGGCTGTCATGAAGGGAGTGCATAACTGAACTGCATGTGTTACTTTTGTACTCCTCACCACTGGACATTGTGTCAAGTTTTCTGCTTTGGTTACTGCAAGTAACCTTTTGTGGTTTACAACATCAGATGCGGATAGTGGTTTGGTGCCAGGAATGCTATATTACTGCTGATAAGTTTGCAAGTGCTAGCTTTGTGGTTTGGTCATGGAATTATGTCTAGAGATAGCCCTCATAAGCTGTTCTGTAAGAGTAGTTTGGATTTAGAGTGCATGGATACATGTGTGCTAGGAAGGATGGTTGACCTTGGGGACTGGTTTTCTGTGATGAAGTGGTCAGTGGCTGTTAGCTGAGCCCATTATTGGTGGAGTGGAGAAAGGGAAAGAGAGGGGAGAGGAAAGCATGCTGTTAGAGAGCCTTTTATTCTGCTGGTCTGGCCTTCTGATGAGACTGTTTTCCCGGGCTATGGGGCACTGTGAGTAATGGTCGTTCATCGTGTATGCATGGAGTGGTGGTTCCAGCCATAGGGGGAGGGTAATGACAGGATATGCCTTGCAATTTGATTTGTTGTGATCTGGTCACTATACAGCTCTCTACTATGCAGATTTTTGCAGAATGTCCACATTTTACCACAGATTCTGGGTCTATTTTTTGTGAAGTTGTGGTTTTCTGGTAAATTGTTGGCAAATCATGGGAGACTGAAGTTGGAGGATGGTGGCAGACACTTGAGTTTCAGGCTTCATAACCTTTGGTAGATTCACGGTAGGGCAGGACCTGTTATTTTGTCAAATGTCTGAGTTGTTAAGACTAATATTTAAAGGTGTCCCTCTTTCAGGCCTTTGGCCTACTGTTGGTTATGGGGGGGGGGGGGGGGGGAGGGAGAAAAGAGGAAAAAAAATTGGATCACATTGGCTTTGGAGAGTAATGAGGCAGTCAACTTCAAATATATTCCTCGGTTATACCTTTTTGGAATTCATATCGGCTTTGTCCAGGTTTGGAGCTGACAGGTTAAGGGTTATGTTTTTCTCTCCTATTTCGGCCATTGATGGTAGTGATCTGTGGTTGTGTTCCTGCTGTTAATGGGTGGTAATTGCAGAAGCATGAGGGAATACAATTTGCTTATCAGCAGTGCTTTGTGCATTGTATGAGGGTCGTGGACCATCCAGAAAGAAGAGTGACTGGGGAGGATTGAGGCTCCCAAGGGTTGTCACCACAAACTTTTCATATGCACTGTAGGTATGCAAACAAAAAAAAAAAAAACAAAAAAAACATGAGGTGAGGGCATGGGATTAATCCAGGTGTGTGGACATTCTACTACACCTTTCAACTGTCTGGATTTGCAATGCATCTAGATTTGGTGGCAAATGAGTCAGGAGTGAGTTCCATAAATGGTGACAGGCTTTAAAATTTAGACTTTAAAAACAAAATACAGGGTAATCCAAGACCTGTTCAGCTAGTAAAGTCTATGAAAGCAATTTTATTCTGGGTAGGAATAGTTTTAATGTTTTATTTCTTTTCACAGATGGATTCCCATCTGCAAACTATTGTATGTTTGGTAATGTTATTAAAGTGTGATGCAGATAATCCTAAGTATGGCACCTTTTCAGCAAGCTGAAGTGGTAAGTGAATGGATGCAGTAAAAGAGGGGCTTGCATATGCCCATGGTGGCATGTGCCGCTACTATGTGCATGCTTCTGATCTGAAACCTGATGTAGCTTAGTAATGTTGTGAGGGGTTATGTTAGGTTAAGCCTTCTAATTAACATGGATGCTGTTGCAGGCTCTGTAAACTGCTGTATTTGCAGGAAGCTTGGAATGGTTTAAACTTTTTCTTGCCCTGACTATTGTGCCCACCATATTTGTAGAATGTGGGGGATTTAAAAAGCACCCATATTGCAGCATGACTGACCAAAGGGTATAGGAGATGTGAATCACTTCTGTTACCATGGGGATTGAGCATGTGAATGGTAGCTCTGTAATTGGGTGGATTGAGAATGACAGCTATAAACATTCCAATTTTCATAATGGCAAGGTGCTTATTTTGTTTTTCTTTTGCAGATGATGCAGGTATAGAATTTTAGGCAGAAGTACAGAGTTTGTATCAGCGAGTGAACCTGAAGGAAGTGGATTTTGACAGGTGATGCTGCTGTTGGAAGTCCTGGACACTGGTGTGGAAGGCAGTGGGGTTGTAGGTTGTTGCTTGTCTTTCGGCTTTTCCCAGTTAGGGGTCGCCACAGTGGAACTCTGGTCCACTCATTTTTGGCAGTAGATTTTTACGGTGCCAAGTTGCCAGCTTGACGCCCAACCTTCAATGAAGGTTCACCCATCCATGCATGTCTTTCAGAATGCCACTCGACCCCGGGGAGGACATGCAGACTCCACACAGAAGGCACTCCTCGCACTCCAGCCGAGAATCGAATGGGAGAACCTCTTGCTGTGAGGCAACAACGCTACCGCTGCACCACTGCAGATTGTAATGACACAATTTCAGGTGCTCATTTAGGGAAGTAAGAGTTTGTGCAGTTTGGGATTAGTGTGGTGACAGGTGTGCTTGAGGTAAATTATGGGCATGGACCTCAAAGTGCTTTTTTTGAGATCGTAGTACAGAGAGTATCAGAATATTTGCCCTTTCCTCACTGTAGTGCAATCTCAGAGTTGGAATATATATTTAGCGGTGGGGGTGCAGCCCCCCAAAATAATGATTTTAAGTTCCAACATTTTCGCTCTTTAGAGCATTCATGGTTTTGGTCTTCTAATATATACCTGGAATTACAACAGCTGAGGTTGGGTTGGTTTCAGGATCGGGTTGGGTTACTGGTTAGCTAAGACAGCTTTGGGGCAAGGGTGGGGGTCTTGTAACCTTTCACCTCCCACTTCCAGTTATAGGAAAGGTCTGGAATGGGAGTCTGCAAATTTGAATTAATTGATGTGGTTGGGGTTCAATGTCTGATGAAAGTAGGAAACTTAAGCAGTAAAACCTTTGGAGGCCTCAGTGGACTTGTGCTAGTGACAAGGGGCAGTTGGGTGTTAAGCTTCATTAGGTGTTCGGTTTTATTGATTGAATGGTGGTCTGGGTAGAGAAGTACCAACTTGGCTAATCCTAGCATATTTTCTTTTGATCTTAGACGGGTAGTACATTTTGGGTGGGGGAGACCTGGTGTGATATGACCAGATGTGATGGTGGTCCATGTTCAGCATCTGTTGCCAATGTACAAGAGGGACATGGGTGGACCCCCCCGGGGTGAATTGACAGTTACCCATCCAGTTCTTCAAATTGTGTTTGAAGAGGGCCAATGAGGTGTGCTGATTGCCATAAGTTGATTCTGTCCCAAAGGAGAGTATCTTCTAGGGGACAAATCTGTCCTTCAATCAGATTCCACTTATGTCACACACCAAATTATGGTCCTTAGAGTGAGTACTGTGTGTATAATTTGACCTGTATATTGGGATGATAGGGGGTGGTTCAGTTTATGAATGACTGTTACAAGTAGGTAGGGTTCGACATTTTAAAGATACATTAAGGTGTGGCAATTTATTTAACCCTGTTTGATCAACAAGGATTTATAAGGTTAATAGGGCCTCTTTTGATTGGTAGTGCTTTTCATTCAGTTTTTATAATGGTGAGCCCTTACCTAATATGGGTCTTATTAGTATTCTGAACGGCATATTAGCTGATAAAGAAGACATTCAAATATTTCAGTTACATAAAGATAATGAACAACTTAATAATAATGAATCTCGTTCAGATGCTAAGTGCTCTTCTATATTTGACAAACTTTTTAAGAGCATGAAATCTTTAAGATCCTGTGTTTGGCATGTTAAGCTATTTAAGGCATATGTGGAGAAGGGTATTTCACCTAGGGGCCTTAGAATTCGTATTAAGCCTTTAGTGGGGCAACCAGATAATTTGTTACTTATGGCTTGGTCTGACATTCAACAGAATACTTCAATGGAATTTGTTGAAATTTTGCATGCATTTTACAAACCCAAAATTGATGCTTATATTTCTGAGGTAACCGAGATTTGTGAGGAAGCTAAACAGTTTGAAAATTTATCTATCTATAAAGACTGTTTGCAAAAATTAAGTATGGACTTCTTAGCATTTGAAAAAGAGTTGAAGAAGCGTAAACTCTGCAAATTTAATAGGGACTTAAAGGATTATAGTCAAGGCCGGCCATTTGAAAGGGTCAAAAGTATTAAATTTGCCAATACCAATGTTTTTCACTCCGGTCAAAAAAGGAAAAAGAAGACGTCTATTCTTAAAACGTTCAACAGTGATACTCCGGGGGAAGATTCCTCTTCCTATACAGACACAGAAACTGATAACCAACAAACATCACCAGCCCATAAGAAAAGTTTTTTCTTCTGAGATGGGCAGTACAGAGCATGTTATCAGTAAGATCCCTTTAGGAACAGATCAAGGGGGGAGCAGGAAGTACAAATCCAAATGTGTCTTTAGAAGCAATGTTGCAACTTTTGGAACTGAAACAGTTACAATTTGTTAAATAAAATGATGATTGGACGTTTGTCAGAATGGGGGCACCATAGAGGAAAGAAGGTAGGAGAAAAGTTTGGGCAAGTGTTTTTCTAGTAGAGTAGTTTAAAAAGTGTTTATGTCAGTAAAGGGTACCAAGTTTTTGGTGCGTTTTTTTGATGGTATTGTGGATGTGTTGGTCAAAGGTTAAGTTGTCATCTAAGGTTATGCCAAGTAACTTAGTATGGGAAACTACCTCTAAGGCAGTCTTGTTGGAGGAGAAAATGATGAAATCAGATTTATTAATGGTGGTACTTTTTTGGGCGTAAAGAGCAAGAGTTTTGTTTTATTTGGGTTGAGGGCAAGGTGATTATTTGTCATCCAGGTTTTGGTAATAGAGAAAGCATTCTGGGTGATGATCAGAAGTTTGGTTTCTGAGTTACCAGAACAGATAATAGTAGAATCATCCGCGTATTGAACTACAGATGCATGAGTGAGAGTGGAATGAAAGTCATTAATAAAAATGCTGAACAGGAGGGGGCCTAAGATGGATCCTTGGAGACGTCCGGTAGAAGTAATGAGAAAAGGAGAGAAAGAGTGCAACCATTTGGTGGACTGTTGTCTGTTTGTGAGGTAACTGGTGAACCAGTTAAGGATAGGTGTGGACAAGCCAAGGTGTGAGAACTTAGAAAGGAGGAGAGGATGGGAGATGGTGTCAAAAGCTTTAGAGAGATCAAGAAAGTCTGCTGAGACAAGTTTACCATCATTGCGGCTGTGGTTAACAGTGTCTAGGAAGGATATGAGAGCAGTTGTAGTACTATGGCCAGGGCAGAATCCATGCTGAGTTGTGGAAAGTAGTTGGTTTAGGGATAGGTAATCCATGAAATTAATTAAGAGGGTGGGGGGTGAAAGGGTTAAATGGGAATGAGGGATGAGTGGGAGGAAATATAAGGATAGGGAGCGGCTTAAGGGATTTAGGCACACATAACTGCAGAATCAAATCACATTTTGGTGTGAATTTGCTACCCATCCTCCCTCTCTTTTTGTGGTGAAATAGTGGGGATTGTGTTTATTTTATCAGTCTGGGTAGGTTGGAGAAGAGGAGCAGGCTTGCGCTCTTCTGTTCCCCCTCTGTTGTTGGATGTTCAATTCAATGAGTTGGGAAAGGAAAGTGAGTGGTTGGATACTGCTTATAGGTTCATAGGTTCATAGGTTCATACTAGGCTATCTGCCCAAGGGCATTTATAAGCCTAGCCCATAGTTATGTGGCTTTCGCCACCCCTTTAGTTTGAATAAAAACTATGCCTATCATTTTTCTGTGCCTCTGTCAAGCAGTGACACTGAAGTAATCCCTGGGATATATCTGCGATCTCCCATCCATTGGTCAAGATTCCTCTTGAACAAGGCCAGCGAGGTGCTCTGCCTCACATGTACCGGGATTTTGTTCCACAGCATAGGGAGTCTCTGGGTGATGAATCTGTCCCTCCAGCACGTTCTATTTATAACCGTGTCAAGGTTTAAGTCTCCCGCCCTTGTGGTTCTGAGGGATCTAGATTTTTTGAGGTGAAGCATATTCATCAAATCTGGGTTTGACGTGGCCTTATATGTCAGGCACAGGTCACCTCTGAGCAAGCGATATGAGACTGAATAAAGCTGGAGTTCTTTCAGTCGGGCAGCATAAGACATATTTTTGAGACCCTTTATCCTTTTGGTGAGGAACTTTTGGGGCCTTTCAAGCTGCATCAGGTGTCTGGTCAGATACATTCGAGCGGGGCATTGTACTCAATCATAGGTCTAATGAGTGATGAGTACAGGGGGACGATGACCTCCCTTGATCTAGATGTGAATCCCTTCATGATCAGGTGGGCGATATAGAAGGTTTTCCTAACTACTTTAGCAACATGAGTGTCAAGCGAAGACTACTGTCAACTTGGGTCCCCAGATCCCTGATGACTTTTCTGTGCTCAGTGGATTGTCACCTATATGGTAGCTAGGGGTAACCTTGTTTTTCCCGAAGGGTATGACTATGCATTTTTGGCGTTTAACTTCAGGCCATGGCTCTGGCACCAGTTATCCGTTTCTGTGAGGCCCTTCTGGAGGATATCTGTGTCAGATGTGTTTTCGACTATGGCCCAGTTTGCAGTCATCTGCAAACTTTGTCAGCCATAACCCTCCTGTGTTTGCTTGTACTTCAGAAAAGTAGATGCCGAACAAGAGTGGACCCAGGACTGAGCCCTGTGGGACACCACTTGTGACAGGCTTTGAGTCTGACATGGCTCCAGCAACTCTGACCCTGTGGGTTCTGTCGCTTAGCCAGTTTGCCACCCATCTTGTGATGTATGGGTTTACATTCAAGCTGATGAGTTTTTCGATGATACCTGAGTGGGGTATTGTGTTGAAGGCCTTTGCCAGGTCGAGGTAGGCTGTATGGACTGCCTTTCCCTCATCAATGGCCTTGGTGACTGTCTCGAAAAAGTCAACCAAGTTTAAGAGGCAGGATCTGCCTTTGACAAAGCCAAACTGGGTTGGATCCAAAGTCTGCAAGTTCCCTATGTCTTTATTTATGAGTTCCATTATGATCCTCTCCATGGCTTTGCAGATAAGGCTTGTCAAGCTAATGGGCGGTAATTTCCAGGGTCTGTGGAGGCACCGCCCTTATGAAGTGGGACCACAGTCGCCGTCGCCACTCCTTGGGTGCGTATCCTGAGGTGAGGCTAAGATTAAACAGCTGTCCTAACTGTGGGTTTAATTCCTCGTTGAGTTCATGAAGCACACAGCCGGGGACACCATCCGTCCCATGGATGCTGTGTTTTTGCCTTAGTGAGGGCAGTTCTCACCTGGGCGTTGGAGATGTTTGGGGGCTACAATCCTCTGGAATAGATATCTCTCCTTTTGGGGGAGGGGAGAAGTTTGCACTGAACCTGTCAGCCAGTATGTTAGCAATGTGTGTAGGTTCAGTAATTTTCACATCATTTTGAACTAATTCTGAGCATATCTGGGAGTTTCCTCCTAGGTTTCTAACATAGCTAAAGAAGGCCTTATGATTGTCTTTAGAGTCCTTGGCGATTTTTTTCTCAAAATTTGCCTTGGATGATTTTATGAGAGCTCTTAGTTTTTACTTATAATGATCAAAGGTGTCTTACCTTTCAAGGATTTTGCTCTATCTTGTAGTAGCTTCCTCCTTTTGTTGTAGAGCTTGTTTATGGCTGGGGTCCACCAGACTGGATGCTTGCCTTTGGTACAGAGAGTCTTAGTTTTGTTTGGGATTGCCTGATCCATGCAGTCCTGTAGGTGCTGGTAGAAGGCATTTGTAAGTGATTCAGCGGTTTGAGTAATGTTTACCACTGGCTCAGGGGCCTTAAAGGAGACCACACTAGTTTTTAGAAGTGTGAAATCGGCTTTTGAGAAGTTTTTCACTGTGGTCTTTTTGTTTCAGGTGGGGCGGGATGAGGACCTCCAGCGAGATTAGTTTATGATCTGATCTCACCAGTGAGGGGTATACTTCGGTGTTGAACATTTTGATCCCATGTTCGTGATGATGAGATCAAGTATGTTTTCACCTCTTGTGGGGATGGTGACTAGTTGTTCCATGGCATTTGAGTTTATGAACTCCAGGAATCTTTGGGTTAGAGTGTTCGGGCTTGAGTAGTGTTCCCAGTCTATATTAGGGTAGTTGAAGTCACCTAGTATGATGGTGTTTGGAGATACATTTATCCCTCCAATGTTTTCAGGAAGGCCATGTGAGGTTCCTGAGTTTGAGAGGGTGGCCTGTAACATGCTACAAATTGCAGAGCAGTCTTGCCTATGGTTAATTGCACCTGGATGGTCTCCGATGCATCGTGCGTTGCCACCAACCTTGAGGTGTGGGTGTCCTTTATGAATATGGACACCCCCCCTCCTTTCTTGGTGTTGTCCGGATTTTGGGGCCGGAACGTATGATATGAGGTGAAACCTGTTAGTGCTGGGGTGCTCTCAGGAGCCTTGAACCAGGTTTCTGTCACAGCACAGACATCGATGTTCTCCATATTGAGAAGGGCCTCGAGTGCGTGCATCTTGAGATTGAGACTTCTGGCATTGAGCAGCATTACCCTTAGTTTTTTCCTTTTTGGTGTTCTAGGGTGGTAGGTTTAGAATTTGAGCCTTGCCAAAAAAAGGCACTATGGGGTGGCAAGAGCCTTTGCCAATATCCGGAAGCCCAGGGTGACAGGTGCAAGCCGTCCCTTGAAGCAGCGTGGCTTGTCCAGCATGTCATCCCAGGCAGACAGACATTGGATCCCCTTTGAATGACACCAGAATTTAAGCCAATTATTAAAGCTGATCATCTTATCACTGTATTGTGGCATCATTCTAGGTGAAGGTAGGATACTGCTCAAGGTCAGGGTCATACCTGCCTGGGCTACATAATCAGAGAGCTCCTCGGCGTCCCTTTTCATGTAGTCCAAGGAGGTGCGTCTCAGGTCGTTGACACCAGCGTGGACAATGACTGAGTCGTACTTGTACCTGCTGTTGAGAGACCTGAGTGCTTGCGTTATGTGGCGGATTCTAGCGCCCGACAGGCAGCTTACTGTGACCTTCTCCTTACTCAGTCTGGTGAGCGGGACGTCAGTGTGTCTGACTATGGAATCACCAATGACAAGTGTGTCTGGCATTTTGTTTGGCCTTAAGGGCTGTGACTGTTTGACACTCTGACTGTGTGGTCTATGTGTTGCATGTGTTGGGTCGTGAGGTGGTAGTTGTTTGGGTGTCTGCTTTGGTGGCCTCTGCTGTTTTGGTAAATTTTTGACCAGAGCCTCCGAGTATGTCTTTGTGTGAGTATGTGTATGATTTGAAGTTGTGATGGTACCATGTGTGACTGGGTATGTATTGTGTGTGGTTGCCTTCTTCTCCTGTCTGGTCTTGCCAGTCCTATGTTGAGAGAGCTCAGCCTCCAGTTTGGCCGTATAGTTGCATCTCTCGCATGTATTTGTGTTTTGTGGGAGAAGGAGAGGATTGTCTGTGTACATGAGGCAATTGTAACATTGCCTCAATATTCCAGGTTCACCAGTTGAGCTGGAGAGGACACTAGCAACTGATCCCTCGACATACTAGAAGTAGTAGATAAAGAACTTTCAAAGGACTCCGGGGGAAGTGGGTTTTGGGCTGGTGGGGTACTATCTATAATAAGAGTGCTTTATCAAGGTGCAAGTACTGTAGGAGTAAGTGCTAGGCTTTACAGATAGAGAATAGTCTACTTGGGAATCAAGTAGAGATGAACTTTTCAGTTATAGGATATGCTGGTTAGATCAGCAGTACAGTTTAGCGTGTTTTATAGCAGGGGGCTGAAGGGAGCTAGGAATTGGCCCAAAACGACCAATGGACTACTAGTTTCTGGCTGAAACTTCACCAAATCGGACAAAAAGGCCGCTCAGTGCTTCCCACTCCCACTGGGAGTTAAGTAAAGTAAGCAAGCAGAGGTAAGCTGCTTATTTCGTTGGATGTGTAATTCAATAAATGGTAAATGAAGTGAGTGGTGGTACGCTGCTTCATAAGTAAGCGAGTGGAGGTATAGACTCTGGTTACTGATTCAGGATGAGCAAGGCCATGCTGTCCTAGTTAATGTTACATGGATGTTTTGCTCAACTATAACATGTGTCAGTTGTAATAAATAAATATTGTTTAACAAAATTATGTTTATGGAAGTTTAATAAATGTCATCAAACGTCATTTGGTGTGATGTGTTTATTTAAGGGGGCCGGGACAACTATTGTTTTTAGTTGAACAGTAAAGTGGCCTTATGATGTCATGGAAGGAAACAAAGATCTGTAAAGATTGAAAAATCAGTTTATTTTGCTATTCACTGAAACACGTCTACTGGCTGTGAGAAATCCAGTACTACTGGCTTTAAAGCAATAACAAATTTTCCTTATTTTTATTTGTAGGGGAGATTCTGGGAAGCAGGAAGATAAATATTTTTTTTTATTATACATTAAAGAGCAACTCTAAAAACAGGTATTGGCTGAGGCATGTAGATGAACAAAACAGTTTATTCCTCTCCATTTAAAGATTACTTGAAATACAGAAAGATGTCAGAAGAATTATGGTTTAAGACTTGAAAGCATTTTATTTATAAAACCTACTTATAGGCTTTCAAACAACTGGGTGAAACTATAATACATCAGTTGACAGATGATTTCTACAAATATTACTGCTCATCTACCCCATTTTAGATATTTGTTGTTTAGGAAACAATGACCAGTATAAAACAAGAGCTGGTTCATGCTATTTCTATGTTACTGACTTGCCAGCATCTTTGGTTTTAAAGGTTTCTATTTACAAGTAGGATATACCTGTAAAAAGATTTGAGGCAGGAGGCTCAGTATTAGCATTTGAAGTTTATGGGGTTAGTTTAAAATTTATATTTATTAAAAAGGTTTAGCATGCCCCCTCCCCCCTCGGTGCAGTATGCACTATTGTGATTGTAATTTTGGATTCACATGTTTTCTCCCAGATTCACAGGCAGTGTACTTGAGACATACACTTGCCATCCAGCATTAATAAATTGGCAAACTGTTGATATTGGAGAAATGAGAATGTCCTCCATCCTGCAGATGGCACTGGACTAAATATGCAGTGCATGGATTGCAAAAAAATTAAGTTAGAGTTTTGCGCCTTGGCTGGAGTAATAACACCTGGTAAAGAAAAAATGACATATTTACCTCTCTATATATCTAGCTACATATTGGTAGTGTGGTAATTGCATAATGAGGTTGGGAGGGTGGCCTAATGGTTAAGGTGTTTGCCTTACATAACACAAGGTGCAGGGTTTGAGTCTCACAAGAGATAATTGGCTAGGCTTAAAATAGCTCGCAAGAGCCATTAGCTTACTACTCACCTATGAACATAATAATTATGCACTGTAATTGAATGGTAATGGTTTATTTTCACTTCACATGGTAATAGTAACCTTTTTCTAAATAAGGTCCTGGTGCACTTTCAATATACAAGGTAAGTTTGTGCTTCACTGCACATGGGAATGGTGTGCTTTCACTGCACATGGTAATTGTGCATGTGGTCAACCATTAGAAGTCATACACTGAATCTTTTAAATTGAAGTGAAATCATGATACTTTGTTCTACATTTCTTATGAAGCACATCTGTATGCATACTAGTCTAGTACTGATTTCAACTCATAATACCCAACAAAGCTCAAAGTGTAATGTGTTTGCACTTTAACACTAATTTCTGCAGTCAGTTTCATCCACACAAAGCTGGACCTTTATTTTTAACACTAACTAAAGATATTGATTTTCCGCAGCAAGGTCCATCTATGGAAGGCTTGTCCTCAGACATTTGTCAAAACTAAAGGCTTCTTATAGCGTACCACAGTTATTGTTTTATCTAACACTGAGTCATACAGTAACAGTCCGTAAGTATTAGAAAACAATGCACTCAGTATTCCAAGTATAATACAGATATACGCACACAGAGACATATATATATGCCTATGTGTGCGTGTGTGTGGGTGTGTGTATGTATATATAACACACACACACATGCGCACACACACACACACACACACACACACACACACACACACACACACACATAGGCATATGTATATTTTTTGTCATGATTACTTTATATTTTTCACAATTGTGGCATTTAGCCTCTTTATCAGTAGAGAGGTATAGTCACTGATTTTCAATTTCATCTGTAAGGGAACCTTCTACTTTTTGAAGAATTTTCTTGCAATTCATTTTTCTGTGTAACAATAATATGAGCTTCATGCTTTTTCAACCTGTCACCCCTCTTTGCCTACAGCGCCCCTATTTAATGCAGTTTGACATGCTTTTGAAAGGATTACATTTGATTCGGAAAGCTTCTCTGCAACTACCACTCACTAATCTAAAATGCTTACCTAGCCCTAACCAAATGCACAGTTCAGGACATACAGCATCACTGTGTAAGAATGCCCCTGGATGCAGTAATTACAAAAAAGAAAGTTTAATCAGTTCTCAGCCATTTAAGCTTAAAATGTCATTCAACTTTTTCATTCTGTGTTTGCTGTTTCCCATTGGGTTTTCACAAGTAAATCATGATGCAAAGCTATATGGATGTTTCTGTAATACTGAATAAAGATGCTATGTGCTTTTCTCTCTCTCTCTCTCTATAAATATATATATATATATATATATATATATATATATATATATATATATATATAAAATATATAGATATATGTGTGCGTGTGTGTGTGTGTGTGTGTGTGTGTGTGTGTGTGTGTGTGTGTGTGTGTGTGTGTGTGTGTGTGTGTGTATGTGTGTGTGTGTGTGTGTGTGTATGTGTATAGCGAAAGAGAGAGAGAGAGAGAGACAGGGTGTCAATTATTTCTGCTTACACACATCAAAATTCCACAGCAGATTTAAATTGATTCCTTTCAAGTTGGCCACCTAAAATCACTTTTACCCCATTTTTTTCTTTGCATACTTTAATAAATTCACTTGGACACCAAAAAACAGCTTGAAGCCACTTTTTTACCACCATAAGACTGAGCTTAAACTGAAGGAAACAATAATGCACAGCTACTCACAGTGAGAAAGCAAATTTTTAATCATATCACATGTAACGCTCAATATAACTCATTACCCAGAAACATAGATAGGGTATCTGAACCCCTGTTAATTTCTCCAGTCTAGCATTTGCCTTCAATGTGAGGACCAAATAAAAAATAAAATCCATCCAACAATCCACAGCCCCTTTTTCCCCATTTTTGCACATGAGTCAGGGTGTCAGTTCAACAGTAACAATCCTCTAAAGCCAAGGTTTACAATGTCAAGTGGTTAATCCTGACACAGTAGTTCTTCCACACCACCCACTCGCAACCACAGTCATGCCTATGGCCAATTTAGAGCATCCAATCCACTTCCTTCATGTCTTTGGAATGTGGAAGAAAAACAGAGCATCCAGAGGAAACCCATGGGAACACAGGGAGGACATGCAGATTCTGAACAAAAGGCATCCCAGCCGAGAATTGAGTGCTGTGAGGTGACAATGATATCTACTGTGCCACTCTAACAAAAAAGCCTTTTTGGAATGGTCTTCTGCTCTGAAATGGAAGCAAACCACTTGCTACAAATATAACAGTTAGCTTGCTACAGTTAACATACCACACAAGGAGAGATTTAATGCATCAGTAATATTTGCACATACAGTTTTGACATTCCTTTCTAAATACCAGTAATGATAATGTATTACAGGACAATCCACCTGACACCAAACAAGACCTTCCAACCAAATGGTTTTCCAGTGCAACATCGAATGTGCAATCTATCACTGTCAGTCCATATATGGAAGAATGTCCATCAACCTTCAAAAAAGAATTTGAAAACAACACATCTAAAATTGTGAATACATGGAATATATATTATATGCAAAGATTTTTATATACCATGTCACTAACGTAAAACTCATTTGGAGTATAATAAAGTAATTACATATAAGTATATATAAGTGCATATTTATCTACAAATCACCATGAAAGTCCTCCAAAGATCACTGAAATTCCATTAACAGCACTGAGGTGATAAATAATAAGCCAAATATCTACTTGCTAGGGTCAATTAGCCAAGCATTAACTGGTACATAAATCTCAACTGCACAGATTTTCACAGAATGTCCAGATATTTCCCTCATATTTTTTGTTCTATTTCTCATAAAATTGTGGTTTTCTGGCAAATCACTGGCAAATCATTGAGGGCTAAAGTCAGAACATAATGAGACACATTTGAGTTTCATACTTCACATCCTTCAGAAAAATGCATGATAATACATAACCTGTTGTTCTATTCACTTTCAAAGTTTGTAAGAGCAATATTTAAAAAAAGTGTTCCTATTTTTAGGACTCTGTCCCCCCATGACTTGTGCCTTTGTCCAGATTTCTTGCTCTAACAGGTTGAGAGGTATGGTTATGTGTCTAAAATGACTTTGGTTTATGCTTCCTAATTTTTGCTAATACCAATGTTCCGGAACAAATTGTAAAAATACCCACTAGAAGCTCAATTGTCCTTATCTTGGTCCTTACCAGCCTGTCTCCTGCCTACAACCCACCCCACATCTCCTGTCTGATTATGTCACAATGCCACATCCCAAATAAGATCGGCTTTAGGGATTTCTTCAGGAAAAACTTAAATCAGCTTATACAACACATCTTAAAATTCCCAGCTATTCCCCACAAATGGATCTAGATGCATTCACCTCCAAATTTTACCAGAGCCTAAAGAACTGCACAGTGAAGTCAGTGACCATCTGCTATAAGTACAATGGTAAATTCTTGAAAAAAGAAAATCTCTGTGGTGTAGCTACGGTATTAATAAACTATTTATGAAAACAAGGAAAATGTTGAAAAATTGTAGAAAAGGACCCTATCCCTATCTTAGTATTACACTAAAACATACCAGAAAGAAACTATATGAAAATGTAAAGCAGTGTTTGAGCTGATGTCACTATAAATACCAAGGGAAACTGTAAATCTTTCTTTAGTTATGTCATATCCAATAATGCATTGAGCTAACCTATAATATTACACATTCTGATTCCAAGGACATGACCGGTATATTTAGTGCTAACTTTACCCCACCTATCCACCCTCATTATCTGTGGAAATTAGTTTCTACTGAAATCATCATGAAGCAACTCTTAGAATCCCAGTCAAAGGCTAAAATAATATTTTCATGAGACCAGGCAACATACCAGTCTACATTCTCACAAATTCCGAGTATCCAATATCCATACCTCTACTTAAACTGGTCATTCTCGGCCTATCCACATGGCTTGAGCGTGATGCTAAGAGCAGCCAGTGTGACACTCCTATACTATGGTAGCCAGTCTACAGACCCAGGTAATTATAGACCTTTCAACCTAACAAGTCTTACATGCAAAGTCATGGGATGTATCATCGAATAATGCTTTTATGAAGAAATAGGTAACCCCAATCAGCTGGGTTTTATGAATCCTCTTGAATCTAGTAAGCTTCTTTGAAAAGTTTACAAAGGCTGCAGATAGTGATCACTTCTTATCCTGATCTGGCTGAAGGTTTGGACACTTTCAATGCGGTATTACTGAAATATTAGGCTGACTTATTGTAAACCCTTGTTTTGCTTACTGGATTACAAACTGGATATGCTATCTACCAGATCAAGATTTCTGAAAGTTGCTGGTACCCTCTCTGACTGAAAAATTGTAACCAGTGGGATACCACAGCAATGATGCTTGGACCCCCTGCATTTCAATGTATATTTTACAGACTTCCCGGCTAAGATCCCAGAAGTCTGTTTGCCAAGTATGTTAATGATTTCAAGGTAGCTACCATTTATTCATTGATGTTAAGCAACTCCAGTAAAGGCAGAGATATGCACATACCTGGTGTTTCAAAAATTATCTTGATTTAAATGTAAACATTTGGCAAACAAAGCTTCTCCTGGATCAGATGTTGTAAATTATATTCTTATTTATACAAATAAAGTCATAACAGGCCTGGATCATGATGATTCTACCATTGTCAGGATTCCATTCTATCAGGCATAGTTAATTTCCAGGAAAATATCTTAAAGATCCAACTATGTCATCATACTCCCTTATCAAACCCATCATTAAATAAAATGACCCCTTTGCTTAGTACATCCAAGGATACTGCTCAACTGGAAATGCCCTAAAGACTTCTAATCAAGGAAAAAAAGCTTGAAATCTTTAAGCTGTCTCAATAGGCTGACACAATTCTCCTTAATCTCACTAGCCTGTAAAATGCTCCAAAATAACCTTTGTCTCACTATCTGCACAGTGAAGGACACATTCCTATTTGCCTTCCGATTACTTTGCGAAACAAATCCTATACTATTGACTTAAGTTTAAACGGACATGTAAACATGGTTTGCTTGTGCTATAGGTTCAAATCTCAATGTAGTTCTATCTTGTGGTATAAGTTATTACTAAAAGTCACCAAAGTAATGTTTTGGATGCCTGTAATGTTAGTCTTGATGATTTGATGACTAGACACATATTGTACCAGAAATATCTTGTACAACCTTGTCTGATTGTGGAGATGAGTACTATTATGAATTATTGCCCTGCAGTTCTTCAAGTTCATAAATTCCAATGCCCTGGATCAACTAATCCATAGTCACACCAAGGGTCCAGTATCCTAGACCTGGTCATTACCAACATGGGAAATTGATGCTCCATACCTATGGTCACCCCCTCGTTGGTCAGGTCTGACCATAAGCTAATTACCCTTGACATTCACATCCCTCCCCCACCCTCCAGTAAGGAAACCTCCGTAAAAAACTTCTCCAAAGCCAACTTCATGCTACTCAAGTCAGAAGTGACAAACTTCATGACACCCATGCAGATGGGAACTGAAAGTTCGACTGCTGAATCCTACACTAAGGCACTGTATGAGTACATCCATCAGTGCATGAATTGTGGCATCCCAAATAGAACCAAGACGCTCTCCTCCAAAAAAAGGAAGCCAATCTGGTGGTGTCCTGCCATAAACAAACTTTACAACAAAACGAAGAAACTGTTGCAGAAAAGAGGAAAATCCCAGGATGCAAAAAACTCCCTTACCAGCCTCAGTAAGAAGTAAGATCTCTCATAAAATCCTCCAAAGCTAGTTACGAAAATAAAATTGCCAAAGATTCCAAAGGCAACCACAAGGCATTCTATAGCTTTGTCAAGAATCTAAATGGTAATGCGCAGATCTGTTCTGAGCTACAACAGAATGGTATTAAATATACTGATCCCAAAAGATATTGCCAATATCCTGGCAGATTGATTCAGTGACAAATTCACCCCCCTCTCACCCCCTTAAGGGCCCATCTCAATACCGAAAGATTGCCAAATTCCAGTAATAACGGCCACACAGGTAAAAACCACACTCTCCAAATCTAAGAATACAGCATCCATGGGACCAGATGACATCCCAGGCTGTGTACTACATGAACTACAAAATGAACTGGCACCTCAACTAAGTTTCATGTTTAATCACAGCCTCACCTCAGGCTTCATGCCCACTGAGTGGAGCACAAATACAGTTATTTCAATCTACAAGGGGAATCTACCTTGGATCCTGGGAACTACCACCCCATCAGTCTGACGAGCCTGATTTGCAAGGCCATGGAACATATTATCATGGAACTTATAAACAAAGACATTGGCAACCTTCAAACACTGGACCCCACCCAGTTTGGTTTCGTGAAGGGATGATCCTTTCTCCTGAACCTGATTAACTTCTTTGAATCAGTCTCCAGAGCTGTGGATGAGGGTAAGGTGGTCCACACAGCCTATGTGGACCTTGCTAAGGCCTTTGACACCATCCCCCACTCTGGAATCATAGATAAACTTACTAAGCTGAGCATTAATCCCTATGTCACTCAATGGGTTGCCAACTGGCTTACTGACAGAACCTACACTGTAAAAGTAGCCGACTCCAAATCCAGCTCCAGACAGATGACAAGTGGAGTACCTCAGGGATCGGTCCTGGGACTGCTCTTGTTTGGCATCTACTTCTCTGAAGTACAAGCCAACACTAAGGGACTCTGGCTAATAAAATTTGCAGATGACTGCAAACTGGGAGCCATTACTGGATCCCCAAATGATGTGGATATTCTAAAAAAGGGCCTTACATAAACAGATGCTAGGTGCCAGACCTATGGGCTCAAGCTCAATGCCAAGAAATGTATAGTTATCCTCTTCGGGAAAAAACATGTACCCATGAATTACCACATAGGTGGCAGTACACTAAACACCGAAAGTGTGATAAGAGACTTAGAGACACAGGTGGACAGTGGTCTCACCTTTGATAACCACATTGCCTAACAGTCAGAAAATCCTTCTATATGGCACACCTCATCATTAAGGGCTTGTCATCCAGAAAAAAGGAGGTCATTGCCCCACTGTACTCATCCCTCATTAGACCCATTATAGAATACAACGCCCCATTTGGTATGCACCTGTCAAGACATCGGCAAAAACTGGAAAGGCCACATAAATACCTCGCTAAAAGAATTACAGGCCTAAAGCAGATGCCCTATGCTGACCGTCTAATAAAACTCCAACTATGTCGCATATCGTCTACACAGAGGCAATCTCTGCTTAACATATAAGGCCATGTCAAACTCAGATCTGTTGGACATGCTACACTTAAAGAAATCCAAATCCCTCAGAGCTACATGCTGAAAATGGTCTAAGTGAGGTCACTTTGCTTTTCGGTTTAATAAATATGTCACTAAATACATCCCTCTCCATTAAGAAATACAATCAGTTTACTTATTTGTTTTAATGAAATGATGGATCTCTTACATATATTTTAATTCCTGATGTAATACTTGCTGACTGGAAAGACTAGGGAAAAGTACTGAATGTGTATTTTTCCAGGAAAACTAATACAATAGAGCCTGCAGTGACAAACCCTGAAGTATAGATTGCTTTACTCATACAACATGAAAGTATAAGAATTGCTCAGTGCATCAAAAGCAAAGTTTGAACAATTTAAAGATAAGCAATGCAGGATATTATCTGTAAAATGCTTATTTTTTTCTTTAAAGACCCTGGCTCTGTTGTTTAACTCTATATGCATTTTGACCTGTGCTTTTAAGGATAACATATTAAAAATGCAAGCTGATTTTTTTATTTTTTATTTTCTTTTTATTCCCATTTGGTTTTTGTTCTGCTATTTAATCCTTTGTGTTTTGCACTGGGACTTATAGATTATCTAAACTACAAGCAGAGATTTTACTTTCACAACTTAATATGTGCAAACAAGTAATACAGGTGGAGAACCATATTCAAAAGGTAGCAGATACTGTTACCTTGCACTGCATAATTTATTTGTGAACTAAATGATTATTTGTAGAGTGGTGTACTTAAAGAACATTTTTAATTATTATTTTGTGTGGTAATTTTCTAGGGTACATTGTAAAATTATCATTTCAATCACAGTACATTTAAAGTGTTTGGTGCTTTTTTAATGTTCCTTTATTGTTAACATGCCATTTAATATGCAAGATTAGCATTTTAGTACTGAAAATGTGACACAAATTGTTCAGAAGCTCTTATTTCTTTATGAAATGTTATTTCAGCTTCCATTAGATTAAGGAAAATTTTCAAATAAGTCTTAAACTGTTATAAATGTGTAACATTGCAGCTGAAGGAACCGTGTTTAAAGCAATTGGTTCATTGGTTAGAACTAGGCTAACTGCCCTTGCGAGCCATTGTAAGCCTAGCCAATTATCCCTTGTGAGACTCAAACCCTGCACCTTGTGTTTTTAAGGCAAACACCTTAACCATTAGGCCACTAAGTTTATTGAATTAAATTGGAAATAACTTGTATGAAATATGAAATTAAGAAATGTAAGGTTGACAATATATGTAGCAATTACTGAGTGGGGCTGAATATTTCACTTGATGAAATATGAAGGTGCTGAGTCTGTGATAACTGTTGTTGCAGCATCAGACACCTCATGATTCCACATACAAGGAAACTGGGATGTTGTTAAAGCCAGTACTATCACAGATCCAGTCAATATAACTATCACATGTCCAATAGTGCGAGTGCTTGACATGAATTAAATATTCCTACCATTTTGTATAGAAGTAAGTCAACAATTTATCTGATAATACAACCCAGGCACTCTGATTATGGATGTATAACCCCATCTAGTTTGAATATTTACTATCTGAATTTAGAGGTTTGTTTATACTTTTTGAATGAAAGGAAAGTCTTATGCATGCAAGAATTTTCTCAGTAATTGCTTTTGCGCTCTCACTTTATAACTGCAAAGTCATTATACTTACAGCATCCTACCTTCCTAGATCCATGCAAAATTGTATTCAGATCCAGTCAAGCAAATGGAACACCACTGGATACATATGCACACACCATCTTGAACCCAATGGTAATACACAAGGAATAAAGAATAAACTCATTTCATCCTTAAAGAAGCAGACTATCTGCACACCAAGGAACACCCATATGTTGTTTTTCTTTTGTCTTTTCCCGGTTAGGGGTCGACACAGTGGAACTCCGGTCCGCAAATGATTGGCAGCAGATTTTTTACGGGTGCCAAGGTGCCAGCTCGACGCCCAACCTTCAACGAAGGCACGCCCATTCTATGCATGTCTTTCGAATGCCACTCGACTGTGGGGAGGACATGCAGACTCCACACAAAAGGTGATCCAGCCAAGAATTGAACAGGAGAACCTCTTGCTGTGAGGCAACAACGCGACCGCTGAACCACCGTGGCTTATAATAATTGTAATATGAGACCTACATCTTAAAGTTTTCCGTTAACCATTGCTGAAATGATTTAACACTGACTTAAATTAAGATGAATATCAATGATGTGATCTGCTACATAACAATATAGAACACAATTATTTTACAGATACTATATTTTCATGACAAACACTGTTCCTCAAATAAGAGATAAATCATAAAATCAAAGCATAATTCTTGCATGATAATGATTTTAAAGAGTCAAATCTAAATAGTAAAACAAAATTAATCTGGTTTTAGTATCATCAGATCATAACAGGTTACTAGGCTAAATGCCCTGGTGCCCTTATAAGCCTAGCCAAGAGTTTATACCCAAAATAAACCTCAGTCTGCACCTGTCGCCCCTGTCAATGAGGGACACAGGTAGAATCCCTATCCAGGTAACTGCAGTTACAGTTATGCATATAGTTTCACAGTTATATACTAAGCTAATGGCAGTCATGGCATTTATAAACCAAGCCATGCAATCCATCCCAATTGTGTCCCTATGTATCATGAGAGTTTATTTAGGAGGAGGTATGCTATTTAGGAAGTTTCTAGAGGTTATGTGGGTGGGATGTTAATTTGGGCATTTCTGTCTGTATCTGTCTATCAGAGACATGAGAGCCAGACCATTGGTGAAGGTTATGCTTAAATAGGGTAAAGGTTGGACTCTTCTTCACATGGATGTGGACCCTGTTGCAGAGCATAGGGGATCCTATAAGACACATATCACCAACATGTCTTATTTATGTCCCAAGCAAATGTTAAATCCTTGGATCTCCTGGTTCTGATGCTTCTCATTTTGCACATGTGCAAAAGAACCATCAGAGATGGATCCATGCATGACTTGTATGCAAGGCATAGATATCCTCTCACTAACCTGTAGGACACCAAGCATAGATAAAGGGCTTTCAGTGAATCCATATAGGACATTGTGTTTATGTCCTGGATTTTCCTTGCAGAGAACCTTTGTGGACATTCCAGCTGATGCACATTTGGTCAGGTCCAAGCAGAAGGGGGCAAAATAATAATGATGGGTCTATTAAGGGCCAACTAAAGTGACACTGGGACCTCCTTGGACCTGGATGCCATGCTCTTACTTAGAAGATGGACAAGTAAGCTATACTAAAGGAAACAAATATGACTGATAAGATATTGGACAAAATGGAAAAGTGCTAAAGAGAAACAAGAAAGGAGAAATGAGATAAAGTGTATATTCAAACCATAGATTTGGGCAAGTGGTAGGCCAAAGGCAAAAAATCATAAGCAAATACTCAGATGGATAATCAAAGTGATGGTAGTAAACAATAGTCAAGGTACTGAAGGTACAAAAGCCAAAGAACAGATGGGTTGAAATTAAGTAATGCAAAATTAAAATCATAACTGCTTGAAAGACTGAGTGCAATATATAATCTGTATGCATGAGATGAAACAATGATAACTTCAATTTAAACCATGCACCAAGACAAAGGTAGATGATGGGGTCTGCTAGTACATCTGTATCAAAGTCTTCTCTTCCTGTTGATTTGGAGGCCACCATAGTCCAAGGAGCTCTGAGGCTTCAAATGTTTTGTTATCTTTTTTTATTCTATTGACATCGTCTGTCATCTATTTCACTCTTTATTCCTGAAATATAATGGCTTACCAACTTTTTCAGCCAAAGAGATAAGTATATGCTCAGAAATATTGTGTGCTTCCACAGATAAAATCTGTCATATTATTTTTTTCATGCATGCATGTATATCTTGACAATACCCTTAACAAGCCAGTTCAATCACAAGATGCCTTGCCAATCAAACAATGCACACATAGACACACACACACACACACACACACACACACACACACACACACACACACACACACACACACACACACACACACACATGCACTCACACATGCACATGCACTCACACATGCACATGCACTCACACACAAAACAGAGACTCACTCACTGACACTGCAGAATTACCTTCATATCAATTAGGGGAAGGCCACTTCACCTACAACATGTCTTTTAAGGTGTTGGGAGAAATTAATGAACTTGGTAAAACCCACATACAAAAAGGGGCAACATGTTGACTCCACATGTAAAAAGAACAGTGTCTGATAACTCAGTCTGAGAGACACAATCTGTAGGAGGGTAAGCCTATTGTTATTTTCACACATACCCTGTGCAGGCCACGAAATACAGTCACTTTGTTTGTACAATGATGTTTGACTGGGATGGTAAGTGAAGGAAATTATGGTTGAGTTGTTCTCCTTAAACACACTGCATCACAACTCCTTGCACACACATAAGTCATAACAATGACCATTTTGCACTGATTTCAGCTCATAGAATATGTTGAGTTCATTGTTCCTGTCAACCTGATTGACTGTTTAACTTTGATAAAAAATAAGTAACAGGTATACACCACTTTTATCAACATTCAGATATGTATTTTAATAAATATATATATATATATATATATATATATATATATATATATATATATATATATATTTATATATATATATATATATTTATGTGGATTTACCTTATTTTGTCAAAATGCCAAAACATCAAATGTCACTTTGTCGATGCTCACAGTATCGAAGCTGCACTTCATTGACTCACTGGAACTAGTAAGACTTTCCCACGGTAATTAACCACTTAACCAAAAAACTAAAAAACCTACACTGCACCATCTGCAAACCACCCAGGTGAGGGCTACACCACCCACACCCCCTCAGCTAAATATACCAACCCCAAGATCCCACTACAGTTGGGAAAAGGGCAATAGTGAATGTCCAACCCAACCAGTTACTCATTTTACACTGATTTCAGCTCATGCAATAGGTTGATTATATTGTCCCTGTGAACCAGATTAGTGACTGTTTAATATATATAAATGAGTGCTAGCTGGTTTACCAAATTTACATTTCAATGAAATTCAAATAGCCGAGATGATATCAACAAAAATTTAGTAAACAGAAACCGCAATCGACCGAATCAGAAATCACCGAGAAAATGGTAATATATAAGCAACACAAATAAAAACACACACTCTCTATTTTTGCAGGGAGGCAAGCCCCCCCCCCCACACTGTGTCCCCCACACCCCCGGCAAATTATTTATATATATATATATATATATATATATATATATATATCTATATATATATACTAACTCCAGTATCGCACTATAGTAACAACATGGGTGAATTCCCAAAGAGTTACTTTAGTGCAATCTGCATATACAAGTTAAAAGGGCTATAAAATTACTATGGAACACACGCTTAACCTTAAAAAGCTTACTTACAGCTCCCAGCATATCCATCCTGCAACAGCACTGTGACGCACCTGTGGTCCTGTGTCTCACACTACTAGGATGACTTTTGCTTAAATGGGACTCGAGAAATTGCAGTTTCGGTTTACCGAGTTTTTATTATCATCTCGGCCATTTGAATTTCATTGAAATGCAAATTCGGTTAACCAATTAGGACCCAGATATATATATATATATATATATATATGTATATTTGTGTGTGTGTGTGTGTGTGTGTGTGTGTGTGTGTGTGTGTACTGTTATGCGTATAACTGCAAACTACTCATGCATACCCTAAGAATAAAAAGTTCAGAATGTCGCAATGATATTGGGAATTGCTTTTTTCCTTTCAACATGCTTTTTGCTGGAGGGAAAGAAACCTATATTGCTTTGAACTTATGCCAATTTCGACATCATCATACTTTGGAGAAACGACATTATTCCATGAAATGGAAATCACAGACTTAATACATCTAAAGCCATATTTACAGTCATTCAGTCTCCACGTTCCAGGGTCAGCATTGTAGTTGTCAGAATTTTGAATGGTTAAAAAGTTTATATGAGATGACAAAATAAGAAAAATCAGTATCCAAATCCTAACCAGAATCATTACAAGTCTCTGAATGACTATACAATGAATGCTATTGAGTCAAAAATATTGCCAGAGATTACTTTCTTAGACTCATAGGATCATAGGAACTTACTAGGCTACTGCTCCTGAGGCCCTTACAAGCCTAGCCAGGAATTTAGCCCATGTTCCAACAAGTCAGCACTCAATGCCTCTGTCCAGCACGAGTACAGGTGGACTCCCATAGATCCCTTTCTGAAATCAACAAACACAACTTTTTTTTTTTCTAGAGGGCAAGCTCCTACCCAGTCTGAGCTCATACAACAGTAGGAAGATAGGGTATCCTCATAGATTGCTAAAACTATTTTTTGATAGTCTATTGTCAACTAACTGGCTTTCAGTGTATAGTCATGCAGCAATCTGACATGATCCCATCCTAACTATGACATATAAAAAATAGACTTTAGGTTTTACAAGAGGGCACCGTTCTCTCAAAACATTCAGACCATAACAGACTTTTAATATTCATTTGAGAGTCTCTGTACTTTGATTTATGCTAGAAGCTTATGTATTAGTCTACAACTCCCAAATAGCCATCAGATGGTGAACCACACTAGTATATTTGTCCAAAGGATAAACAGTTATGAACAACAGCAATGAGAGATGTGCCAAAATGTCATTGCCAAATGACAGCCTCAAGACTAAAGGGTTACAACATACTACTGTGGAAGGTCAGAGGGCATGTCTGGGTGGTGTCAGACATTTTGGCATGACTCTATCAAAAACTAAAGATCTTTGGGTTCTATGGTAAGAGAAAAATCTGATGTTGCAAATGACTGTTCGCCAGAACCATGTTAAACTAGAACGGTGGAGAATGAACTGAGAATGACAAAAACTGTTATATCAAGAATTAATAACTTAAAATGGGCAGGAATCTGTTATCACACATCAGATAAACATCATTAAAGTGATAGAAGCTTATGGATACTAAAGACAAGAAAGTTGGATTCTGAAAATAATATTACATTCATCACAGGTGATTGATAGAAATGGAAAAATGTGCAAGTTTGGACTGAGATTATGAAATGATGAAGGCGAAAGACTAGGTCTCTGCTGAGATTTTGCACTAGTCATAACAAACACTCTCTTAGAACAACCTAAGAGAGTCTTTTACAAATAGATATCAGAAATGGTCAGTAAAATATTGGATTGGCTTTATAATTTGCAGTCACAGCTGGAAGAACAGTGAGCAAAGCAAAACCTGGAGCTGACCACCAGCTTAGTTTATAACCAAACTAAAAAACAAGACAAAATATCAGGGTCAGCTGGTATTGAGATCTACAATATTCAAAAATGGACTTGTAGTTGAGCAGAAGAACAGATGCATGAAATTAGATGTGCTTTATCGAGAGACTGAGGAACTATGGGCAGCAGACCTAAAAAGTATTCCAACTAGAAAGATTATCAATCATAATGTCTGCCTATGAATGATTAAGAATTAGATGAGAAAAGGCAAGCAAATGCAAAGGAAATAGGGAAAACACATCAAAATAAATATGGAATATTTGATAAGAGCAAGAAAAAGTAATTATCTAAATAAGCAGTACAAAGTATTAGAAGGCAATACAATAAGACATAGGTGAGCTTTTCAAGAAAAAAAAATGTTATTTAAAGAAACATCCAGGTAAAATGAACATAATGAAAGACAAATGTGCGAAGGCCTTAGCAGAAGAAAAAAAAATTATGCTGTTGCAGAGATGTTTTGAATTTGCCATCAGATTTGGAAAACTAGACAGTGACCACTGGACTAAAAAAGTTCAGTTTTTCTCCTCCAAAATTGCAAAGTTAAAGACAGCTCAGATCACCAAACAATAATAATTGGTTTGCATGCTATCTCAGTAATCCTGAGGACCCTAAATCCTCCAGTATGTGCACTGAAAACAGCCAGATGTACAAGAAAGTTTTAAATGAGGTAGACATGCCAGAAAGCAATTGTCAACATGTGCTGCGTATCAGAGAAAGCACGGTAAGTGCAGAAAAAAGGTTTACTTTTATATTTGACTACATTAAATCCTTGGAATTTGTTGACAAAAACAAACTCTACCAAGATCATATAAAAAATAGACATATCACCTTCTCACTATCAGTCCTATTTCACAGACTGGAAATAAGTAGAAGAAGATACAGATTTTACTGTGTTAGACTCAAAGATTTCTGTGAAATGAAATAAAAAAAAAAGTTTTTTTCTAAGAAGGAAAGCTCTTGGAAATCTGAATAAAACTTTTAAATGAACGGGCATTACATTATCAGTAAAGGTCCATATAGTCAAAGTGATGGTTTTCCCTGCAATGAAACAGGGATGTGAGATTTGAACTGCAAGACTTTCTGTATAGTGGAAAATTAATTCTTTTGAGCTGCAGTGTTTGAGAACAGCTTTGTGAATAATGGGAACTGAAAGAAGATGAAATCAGTTAATAGCTGTTGATATCAACTTGATCTGTTCACTAGGAGGTTTGATAATAAAACAAAACCTCAAACATTTTGGAGAAATAATCCTAAACGGAAATTCAGCAGAAAATTGATTAATTTGGGGAAAGGTCAAAGGCAAAATAATAATGAGGGTAATGGTAAAGATGAACAGAGAGCATTACTGAAATTATAAATATGAATTGTAAGAAAGAAGCATTTAACTGACAGGTCTGATGCCCTATTTCTTTTTTTGAGGTCATGAAGAGTCAGACTAGAATAAATAACCAGAGAACAAATGACAATGTTGTCAGTGTCCATAAACCCATACATTAAAAAAAAACAAACAAAATGGTCTAACAAAGCCTCTCTAGATACCTGAAATTGAGATACACTATAAAACATTCATCAGGCTGGCTTCTTTTCACAGTAGCAAAGCAGTCCTTTCTAAATTATGTATCTGACAAAGTCTTGTGAATTACAACACAATTAGACCTGAAAGCCTTGTATTACAACAGGATTCTAACCATAGAAAAATAGTGATGTTACACAATATATCAGGAAACATAAAAAGATACAGCTCTAATGTAATTGCCCATGTATTAAGAAAAGCAGCTTGTTTTCTTAAAAACTTACTATTTTACACACACACGGGAGTACGCACACACACATATAAGTATAAATATATACACACACACACACACACACACACACACACACACACACACACACACATATATATATATATATATATATATGTGTGTATGTATGTATTTTTTTAGAACAGGTTTATTTTGAATAAGAATAAATGTTTAATAAGTATTCACACAGTACAACATAGAATTTTATTTATTTGCTGTGCAGTACATATATTCTTAAGTGTCAGAGTGACTAGCATACTCATTCAGCATGTAAGAAACTATGTGCACTCAAGATCTGAAACAATATCCTGAATGTTTGGGACACAGAGCCTACAATCTTTTGTTTTCTTCCAATGTAGAAATGCAGTTATTTTTCTGATTTTAGCACATGAATTCTAAAGGAGACATACTTTTCCGAAATCTTTGTTATATTAATAATTGCTGTAATTACTTACTTATTCATGCTTCAGGAATAATTGACTTCCTTTTGCACGGCATTTTTACGTGACTATATAAAAATAGAAACTGTGTGTTTGTTATGCATGCAGATTAGCTCCAGAATTTTGAATAGCTCCCTGTCTCATACACTTTTTCTTCTATGTATTTTCAGGTTCATTACTATACATTTTTTATTTCTTATTGATTAATTGCATAAGCATTTTCATGTTTGATAAAGGTGTGGCATAGGGCACATAGTCTTCCAACTTAAAACAGGAACCCTTGGGATACATAGGTTAGTATTCATTGATTCAGGGTAAAATGAAAACTGCTCTTGGGTGTTGATGTCTATGCATTTGTGTTATTTGCATTGCGGCGTATGTTCATGAGTACTGAAACAGCGACAAACTGTTTTAAAGGATCACTGAACTACAAATAGAAAAGTTGTTTAATTTTGTTCAGTTGAAAGACATGGTAGCTAAACATGCCGAAGTCATAGAAGTCATATTCCCTGAAACAAATGTTATAACCATGCTGTCTTATGTTGTTGTGTCTTTCGACTTTTCCCAGTTAGGGGTCGCGACAGCGGAACTCCAGTCGGCTAATGATTGGCAGTAGATTTATGTGCCGAGTTGCCAGCCCTGACGCACAACCTTCAATGAAAGTACACCCATTCACTCATGTCTCCAGACATAAGACGCTCTAGCTGAGAATCGAATGAGAAAAAGTCTTACTGTCAGATGACAGTGCTACCGCAGCACCACCACCGCAGTTACTATGTTGATTTCTTAAAATCAAACTGAGACATTTAATTACCTTTGTTTTTCATATTCAAGTACCAGCATGAAGCAATGTGCTGTAGACATTTTATGCAACATATATAGTTAAACCCCACACACATACACTCACACACACACACACACATATATATATATATATATATATATATATATATATATATATATATGTGTGTGTGTATGGTGTGGTGGTAGTTTCTTTATGAGACAGCAGAGGATAAGTAACCCTTGAATGGAAAACAAATGCATAAATAATATTCATAGGCCAAATTCATTTTAAACAGAAGGATGTTTCGTTAAATGAGTAGTGCCTCAGTTAAATTGTACTTGTTTCTTTGAAAACAGAAAGTGACCTGGATATATTAGTGAGAAAACATTTAGCTTATGAACTAGTGAACGTTACATAACAAAAGGTCTGTAGGAAGCCCAACTCGAGCATTTGCCACTTGCTATAGGGGGTGTGGTATTTAGTACCACAGCTGTGGGAAAGAGAATCAAAACCACTGAAAGAAGATTTGGCAGGAGAATCCGCAGACACCAACTAACAAAGGCCGTGCTCAAGAGTTTGACCTTCAGTTAAAGATACCTGATGTGCTATTGGTTAAAGCCAAGACTTAAGGATCTACATATAATTTTGTTTAAACTGCATTTCTAAATGAATGTGAAGGTCTATACTGCTTTGATCTTCCAATTTATGTATATCTATAAATATCTATCTATCTATCTATATATATATATATATATATATATATATATATATATATATATATAGATATATAGATATATATATATATATATATATATATATGTAAAGAGAGACACACACATACACACACACACACACATATATTTATATATATATGTGTATATATATATATGTATATATATATATATATATATATACATACACATATATATATATATATATATACATTTTATATATATACACACACACACACACATATATATATATATATATATATATATATATATATGTGTGTGTGTATAGATGCATATATATATATATATATATATATATATATATATATATATATATATATATATAGGGTCTATATTAAATCATTGATGATTTATTGACCCCATGTAAGTGAAAGCTTACAAACTCGACCGCTTAGGACAGTGATTTTTTTTTTCCAAGGGAAAAAAAATCGCTGTTCCAAAAAAAAAAAAAAAAAAAGAACATAAAGTGGGGGGCTTCGCACCCCACACACCCCTACTTAAATATACCAACTCTGAGATCACACTACAGTGACAAAAATGGCAAAGTACGGATGCGGCCAAGCAATTTCTTTCCTAGGGAAAGAATTTGCTTATATGCCGCTTTGTCATTTTGCCGTTTCGTCTTTTCAAGTTCGACAAACACACATTTGAAAGAATGCGTCTTTGGTCATTTAATACGAACCCATATATTTATATAGTCACTTTTTTCAAATGAATTGACAGGGCACTCACAATATCGATTCCAGTCCACCAAAACTGACTCAGTGAATGCACAAAATGGGTTTTAAAATTGTAGCGTGTGGCTTGCAGGGGAGCAACTTTGTGTCTTGCTTTTTTTATACTCAGTGAGTTCATAGGTTCATAGGTTCATAGGTTCATAGGTTCATAGGTTGGTACTAGGCTATCAGCCCTAGGGCCTATACAAGCCTAGCCATAACAATTCCCTGGCTATTTCTTCCCACATTATTTACTTTCCTGGACCCCTGTCTAGCAGGGTGACTGACGTGATCCCTGGGGTGAATTTCCTTTCTCCCATCCAATCGTCAAGGTTCCTCTTGAAAAGGTCCAAAGAGGCACTCTGCTTGACATGTATGGGCAATCTATTCCAGAGTCTGGGGAGTCTCTGGGTCAGGAACCTATCCCTCCAGCATGTTTTGTTTATTGTGATGACCAGGTTTAGATCCCTGGAGCGTATAGCTCTGAGGGATTGGGATTTCTTTAAGTGTAGCATGTCCAACAGCTCTGGGTTTGACATGGCCTTGTATGTTAAGCAGAGATCGCCTCTGAGTAGATGATATGCGACAGAGTATAGCTGGAGTTTTTTAAGGTGGTCAGTGTAGGGCATTTGCTTTAGGCCTGTGATTCTTTTAGTGAGGTATTTCTGAGGCCTTTCCAGTTGTTGCAGATGTATTGAGAGGTACATACCAAATGGGGCGTTGTATTCTATAATGGGTCTAATGAGGGATGAGTACAGTGGGACAATGACCTCCTTTTTTCTGGATGAAAAGCCCTTTGTGATGAGGTGTGCCACATAGAAGGATTTCCTGACTGTTGTGGCGATGTGGTTATCGAAGGTGAGACCACTGTCCACCTGTGTCCCTAAGTCTCTTATCACACTTTCTGTGTTTAGTGTACTGCCACCTATATGGTAATTCATGGATACATGTTTTTTCCCAAAGGGGATAACAATACATTTCTTGGCATTGAGCTTGAGCCCATGGCTCTGGCACCAAGCATCTGTTTCTGTAAGGCCCTTTTGTAGAGTATCCACATCATTTGGGATTCAATAATGGCTTCCAGTTTGCAGTCATCTGCAAACTTTGTTAGCCAGAGTCCCTTAGTGTTGACCTGTACTTCAGAGAAGTAGATGCCAAACAAGAGCTGCCCCAGGACTGAACCCTGAGGTACTCCACTTGTCACTTGTCTGGAGCTGGATTTGGAGTTGGCTACTTTTACAGTGTGGGTTCTATCAGTAAGCCATTTAGCAACCCATTGGGTGACATAGGGATTAATGCCCAACTTAGTAAGTTTATCTATGATTCCAGAGTGGGGGATGGTGTCAAAGGCCTTGGCAAGGTCTAGATAGGCTGTGTGGACCACCTTACCCTTGTCCATGGCTCTGGAGACTGATTCAAAGAAGTCAATCAGGTTCAGGAGACAAGATCGGCCCTTCACAAACCCAAACTGGGTGGGGTCCAGTGTTTGAAGGTTGCCAATGTCTTTGTTTATAAGTTCCATGATAATACGCTCCATGGCCTTGCAGATAAGGCTTGTCAGACTGATGGGACGGTAGTTTCCGGGATCCAAGGTGGATCCCCCCTTGTGGATTTGGATAACTGTAGCTCTGCGCCACTCAGTGGGCACAAAACCTGAGGTGAGGCTATGATTAAACATGACACTTAGGTGAGGTGCCAGTTCATATTGTAGTTCATGTAGTACACAGCCCGGGATGTCATCTGGTCCCATGGATGCTGTATTCTTGGCTTTAGAGAGTGCGTTTTGTACCTGTGTGGCCGTTATTACTGGAATTTGGCAATCTTCCGGTATTGAGATGGGCCATTTAGGGGGTGAGAGGGGTGAAGTTGGCACTGAATCGATCTGCCAGGATATTGGCAATATCCTTCGGATCAGTATATTTAATGCCATTCTGTTTTAGCTCAGAGCAGATCTGAGCATTGCCATTTAGATTCTTGACATAGTTATAGAATGCTTTGTGGTTGTCTTTGGAATCTTTGGCAATTTTATTTTCATAACTAGCTTTGGAGGATTTTATGAGGCATCTCAGTTTCTTACTGAGGCTAGTAAGGGAGTTTTTTGCATCCTGGGATTTTCCCTCTTTTCTGCAAAAGTTTCTTCCTTTTGTTGTAAAGTTTGTTTATGGCAGGGGACCACCAGATTGGCTTCCTTTTTTTGGATGAGAGCATTTTGGTTCTATTTGGGATGGCACGATTCATGCATGAGTGGATGTACTCGTACAGAGCCTTAGTGTAGGATTCAGCAGTTGAACTTTCAGTTCCCGTCTGAATGGGTGTCATGAAGTTTGTCACTTCTGACTTGAGTAGCATGAAGTTGGCTTTGGAGAAGTTTTTTATGGTGGTTTCTTTACTGGGGGGTGGGGGTGGGATGTGGATGTTAAGGGTGATTAGCTTATGGTCAGACCTGACTAACGAGGGGGTGACCATGGGTATGGAGCATTGATTTCCCATGTTGGTAATGACCAGGTCTAGGATATTGGAGCCCCTGGTGGGACTATGGATTAGTTGATCCAGGGCGTTGGAATTTATGAATTCCAAGAACCATTGCGCAAAGGTGTTGGGACATGAGTAGTTTTCCCAGTTAATGGCAGGGTAGTTAAAATCACCCAGTATTAGGGTGTTTGGTTCTATCTTAATATTTTCCAGTATGTTTAGAAAGGTGTAGTGAGAATCTTGGGGTATGGTGGGGGATCTGTAGCAAGCTACAATTTGGAATGCAGTCTTACCTAGTGTTAGTTGCACTTGGAGAATTTCAGACACATTGTGTTGGCCAACTAGCCTGGTGGTGTGAATATCCTTGGTGAATATTGACACTCAATATTGAGTTTTATATATACATATATACATATATATATATATATATATATATATATATATATATATATATATATATATATAAATGTCTGTGTGTGTGTGTGTGTGTGTGTGTGTTTGCGCGCATGCTTCCATACACTTTTTGAGTGTATTGAATTCTGTCTTTTGGCTTTTCCCGGTTAGGGGTCGCCATAGCGGAACTCCAGTCCACTAATGATTGGCAGTGGATTTTTACGGTGCTGAGTTGCCAGCCTGATGCCAGACCTTTAAAGAAGGTACACCCATTCACCTACCTGCATGTCTTTAATGTCACTCGACCACAGGTAGGACATGCAGACTCCACACAGACATCGCTCCAGCTGAGAATCAAACGGGAGAACTAGTAATTGTTTAATGCACTTAGAGCAAGGCACATAACATTGCTGCAATCAAGTCAACATCACTGCAGATTAAAAACAATTGGCATGACTGAAACAATCGTAGAAGGAAACCAAATAAAACCCTTTCACAAATATAAAAAATAGCCACTAACTTGCAAACACACTCTAACTCCATAATAGGTTAGGGATGGGATGAGGCTTGTCACACATATGGGTGATTAACGTTGTGAGGGTTTGCCCAAACCCTTCACAACCTTATTCATGTGTGATAACCTTGAGTCTAAAATCATGCAGGCCACACATACAGGTTCAGTTCCCAATCATTTATAAAAAATTAAAGTTTTGTCAGTACTACCAATTCTCATTTACGTAACATTAGATATTGCACACTTTGAATTGCCCTGTGCTACCCATCACATGCCTTTGACCACTTCTCAACAGGAGTGACTTTCTATGAAGTGAACACACACACACACACACACACACACACACACACACACACACACACACACACACACACACACACACACACTCACACACACACACACACACACACACAAACACACACACAGATGCAGACACACAGACACACACAAACCCATAGACAGACAATCACACACACGTATTAACTTGGTGAATGCCTAACAGGTCATACATGTTAGCAGTAAATGGATATTTTTAAAAAGACAAAGTAGAAAGTATTGTCATAGTTGTATATTTGGTAAGAGTTAAGAGAGCTGGTGTAGAGAAAATTACAGTGATACGGAGAATTAGGGACCAATTAATTTAAGCTGAAATGCCCATACACTAAGTAAAACTGATAAACAGAGGACCTTGGTCTTTCAAAAAACAAGAACCATTAACTATCACAAAGGTCATTTGGGTGGGGATCCCAAAAGCATCTGAAGGTGATTTGTGAGCCTCCTATTGGGCCCCTACTACATTATGCATATTTTGAAATGCAGATTTTGCTGTTCATTAACGTGGTTTACAAGAGGGACATTGTCTGCCATCTACTGCTAGCTACATTCAAATTCTTTATGCCATAGAGGTTATCACATCACATCTGCTTTGCATGTCGAAGGTCCTGACTCCATATCCAGTGGAAATATTAGGGGATGGTTGACATAATTGTTAAAGTCTTAACCTTATAGCTACAAGGTATAGGCTTTGATTCTGACCTCTGGTTATTGGCTGTGCCATAGTATTTACCTATTAATATACTTGCTGGTACTCCAGCCATTTAGGCCAACAGTCATAAAGTGGTTCATAATGGGTCATTTATACTTGAAAGAAACAGTGATACTTGAAAGAAACTAAACCAAGGTGTCCAGCCAAGTCTTACTCACTGGTGTCCTACAATAAATTGAAAATTATTGTGCCAGGTGTCCTGATAGAATAGAATCACCCTTAACTTGTGTTTTAAGAATCCTTTAATTCTAATTCCTAAAACTGAGCTCCTACTTGAAGGGAAAATAAAAATGTATGGACACCATGGAACAATTAGCCCTCTGTGACTACAAATACATCATATAGTGCATATCTAATTACCCAATACCCTGATATCATTTGTCAAAGGAAAGCTAATTCTAGGGTGAATCTTAAGGAGATAATTTTGCTCTTCTCCCCGAGTGAAATACTAATAGAAATTTTAATGGACAAAAGTACATCCTTTTTTTTTCCAAAATCATGAAGCACCTCTGCCAGTGGCTCCAAATAAAGCAGCTATGGACCTCAGATTATAATCCTCAAAGATATCAGTTTTTAGATCAATTTAATATAAGTCAAAAATATGTTAGGGAAAGATATCGAGAAATATAGGAAAGACTGTGAACAGTTGTCCTATTTAATGTTTTCAGTTTGAATGGTACCTCAATTCTCTACAGGATTCACTGACATCAAATTGTTACATGGTTGACAGCTCAGAGGGTTCCTGAATATAGCAAATGAGATATGCAAAGAAGAGATGATATCTTTCAATGGTGTAATAAAATATCATAATAATTCATAGGAATGGTTGAAGGAAGTAATGCCTATAGTACAAGAACACATTTGGATTTGGAATCCAGAACACATTTGGATTTGGAATCCAGAAAGTGTTTGCTATGTCATAAGAGATAGGATGAGGTCTGAGCAATCATCTCCAGGATGGGAGTCTAGCTGATACCCATGCTTGCCAGTGGATGTTCTGGTAGTAAAGTATTTGATATGGCTAAAACTTGAGAAGTATTGCTAAAGATAATGTGAGTCTCACCTGTAAAATGCCATGTGGAAAAGAACTTGTATTCTTTGACTCTTATGCTTCCTAAGACAGAGTCCTTTTGTTCTGAGAGAGACTTTCGTTCTATAAGAGACTTTTTGGTTTTACTCAAACTATTTCACCTGATGGTACTTTGTAAATACTGCTGAACTCAAACCATTAATACAGCAGCAGATCTAGCATGACAAAGTATTTTATGAAAACTACAAAGAGATTCTAGTGTCTGCCATTACTGAATGACTGTAAGGATGTCCAATTTAGGAGGCCTGGGATGAAAAATAAGAAGATACTTAGAGACATTTTGTCATCTCAGGGACTAGTATGATATAAGCTGGTGTGTGTGTGTGTGTGTGTGTGTGTGTGTGTGAATGGGTGCTGCCTGGAGCCAATGTCAATGCAATGCACTGGCCGCCAATGTTGACCACTTAAGGAAATTGTTGATTTGCACAAGAAGTAGATGAGTGATTTAAAAGCATGCAAATTAGCTGATAATGAGGTCTTTTCTCATTGCAATTAATGTGTCTCTGAATCATAATTTCCCATATCGTGAAAACAATCCCTTTTGACCACAGTGCTTAACATCATTACTTTTTTTTTTCTGAGTCCTCAAGTATATGCTTATGCTGCTGGTATTTTTTTTTCTCTTTGCAATGCTGAAAACACAGGATTCACTGGACCAACTGCTTACAAAATTTGTTTCTGCACCAAAGTAATGGTTCTGTTTACATTCTTGTTAAGGCCTGTGTGACGTTTCTGGCTACTTGGTTGAATGGTAAAATTTCATACGGCTGTTTTTTTTCATATAGGAAAATAATTTTCATTTTCGCAACTTCAGTCAAATAAGTCAGAACTTGAGAAAGATTTTTTTTAATGATGAAGCACTGTATTTAGTCTTTGTCATATTTTCTTCATGAGTGAGTACTATGCTCTGGTAAAGATTAGTTTTTTTTTTTTTGGTTTCAGTGAATGATTCCCATGTCTTGTTTTAGAAGTGAAGGCAAATTTGACGTCATAATGTATGGCATTATGCATATCTGTTAATACACGCACACACTTGAGTTTCATGGGTTTGATTAAGTTAGAATTTAATAACTCCCAGCTCTTGAGTCCAGTTCATTACCAGCTTGTCAATCAAAAGAATCAGGGTCAACAGAATGCGTCCCCTCTGCAGAACTTCTGCTAAAAGTTTACCTTGAAATTTCAGTGAGTCACTCAATTGGTCTCAATGAGCTGAGACAAGAAGAATAAATTCACTTAATGTTTATAAATATATATATATATATATATATATATATATATATATATATATATATATATATAGACATACACACACACACACACACACACACACACACACACACACACACACACACACACACACACACACACACACACATTGCTAACTAGATAACACCAACAGGTAAAACTCAACTCCATGTAAACATCAACTCATGCTAGTAGACAAGGCACAGTCTTACTCCTTTCTACTAAAATGACAAAACATTTATTTATTTTGTTGTTTATATATGTTTTACTTTATAAACCAGAAGTAATATTTTTCAAGCACTGCCAATCTGTGTGATTACAAATGGTGAAATGACAGGTGTTCAATTTAGTAGAAGATCACTGGAAAAAATGCTGGATTAAAATTGCCAGCGAATACTACAGTCAGTATTACATATATCATTGTCAGTAACGTTTGCTGCATACATAGGTTTCACATTGCATGACTCAACATCTTAAGAAATTGAAATGAACAGTGAAGGGATGCAAGACACATGAGCTTCTTTAAGAACATTTGGATGGCAGGATATTTGGAATCTATTCATATAGAAACTCTTGCTGTTCTGTCCTTTTTGTGATACAAACTACAGAACATTTGAAGATGTCTGCAGTGAGGCAATTAAAACTAATAAAAACACTCAATTATTTTTGTATTGGCAAATTTTCACATTTTCTGGTGATCTATAATTACACAAGTCAACCAATTAAGCTGAGATCAAACTAGATGTACACTGCACTCTAACATAAAGTCAGCTATTAATTTCTCCAAAGTAGCAAAACTTTTCAGAACTATTTTATTACCAATTATTATAATAGGTCTTTAGAAACAAAACATAATTACTAAATTTAAAATGTATGTGTATACATTTTGTCTATCCTTTACATACATCAGTTATGTAATGTTCTTCTGGAGTGTCTCCATCATGTATGTAATTCAATTATTCATATATTTTGTGGTTTGTATTTAGTGCTTTATGCTATTTTCCTCTACTTTTTTCCTATATCTCTTGTACTGTTTCTACATATTGTACTTTTTTTCTCTTGGAGCTTTTCTCCCCAGACCTTTGCTGAAAAAGGATCTGTGCCAAGTCGGATTTTCCTGGTAAACAAATATAAAAGAAATGAAATAATAAATTAAGTTATAAAGTAACTATACATTTTTTTTACTTTTTTTTGTAAAGAATATATCTTACTTTGCATAATTTACAGATGCAATATACAAGGTTAACTTTTAACGGTATTACAGATTGTAGGCATAGGAGGCAGTATTTTCAACTGCATCATGCTCACAGAAAAAATATACTAATATTGATAACAACTACATTATCTGTGAGAATTATCTAGGGTATTGAGACCAAATACTTAACAACTACTCCATCTTAGGATGATATGAACTAACCTTAATTTCATCAGTAGTCACCAATGACCTAACAAACAAACTCAGAGCTTCAAATGCATACAGCATTATACACACCTCCACTTACCATGCAAAACATAGGATTATGATACGATTGTTGATCATAAGCTGCTTATTATGTGTTAAAGCCTCAGATTCCTAGTTTTCAAAAATTGTTCTAGTCATCAAAATAAGTGTGCAGAAAGAACAGATCTTATTTATCCATTCTTTCTAACAATGAACTTAGCATGGTATAGAAGTTGAAAGCAATAGTTAGGCATTCCACCACATTTTCAGTAATCAACAAACAGAAATATCAACCACTTGACTGTACAAACTTTGTGAGAATTATAGCAAAATACCAGAGTCTTGTAGGTAGAAAGGAAGAAATAACTGATATAATTATGTGGCTAGGACATTCAGAACCATATAAAAGATGATAATAAATCCATTTCCAAGGAGAACAAATATTATATGTGAGGTCTTTATACAACTGTTCAACTTGACTTTAAAATGATTCAGTGACTCTGACATTCTAATATTAAAAAATAAATAAATAAATCATTCCAATGCCTGCTGGAGGTTGCAGGCACTTGTGGTCAAGAGGACAACTTCATCTGCAGCACAGGTGCTACTAAAATGGCTAATCTCCAAAACATGTCTGTGTCTTCATATCCTTTCAAAGAAAAACAGGAACAATAGTGGGGAAATGATGCAACCACCTTGAAGCAGTTCTAGGAACACCTCCAACATATTCAGCTTCATTTCACCAATGTGAAGACAAGTCATACCTTCTAACAAAAGGGCTAACTGGCACATGGCAGAGGTCCCTCGACTATTGTAGCACCTGACGCAAAACTTTTTTGGGATACATTGTTAAATGTTTTTTCATCTTCTCAAAACAAATGTATACAGTAATGACAAGCTGCAACAGACACATCAATATCCCTACAAGGTAAAAGTGTTCACCTGCTTTTCTGTGGCTAGGAGATATTGCATACTTCCCCTCATTAATCTGAGGCACTATAATCATATGATGTCTTCTTTCTATAGCCCTGGTGCGGGGTTTCTAGTTGAATAAAAACAACGATCTCCCCAGACATTGACCAATCAGTCCTTTCTTCATTTGTGAAATAAGGAGTACCACCCACTTGTTCACTCTGAGTTGCATTGCACATGTTTTAAAACAGAAAAGGAGCACCTAACATTATATGCCAATGGTATCAACAGAATGGCTTGGAGGGACAGGTATATTTCTCAGAAAATACAGCTGCTAAGGAGCAAACTGCCCATCCACATAAAACAAAGTTTATCTCTGTGCATTTTCAAATGTATTTTAGATCTATGGATGGGAAACAGAAATGTTACCCCAGCACTGACCTCTGTACTAATGGACAGCTCCTAAATGCTTTACCCCATGTATGCACCCCCAAAATTGTCTATGTTATGATCCCATCTGTTCTCATTAGGGGTTATATACTGTATAATTATCAACCATGGGATGGGGAAGGCCAATCTATAACCACATGGGGTAGGTTATTCCAAGCACAAAAAGGAAAAGTGGCTTAAAATAGCACAGAAGGGCAGTTAGCCTAGTACTTACCTATGAACCTATGGACCTATGGGATGGATGGTATGTCAGATGTGTAGCATCCCATAACATAGCACTGCACTATTAGCTGTACAATATGAATTCAATTACACATTCTGGAGCTAAACCGTTGCGTTCTTACATCATCAAAGGTGAGTATGCTGTGTACTCAGCAGCTATCAATATGTATAACTTTAATATTTGTAGTGAAATAACCTACATGGTGTAGAACAAAACTACTCAGTCAGTCTGGAAATATATTAACTTTCATACTGAATAATTTCCAGAGGGTAATGCATAACTAGGACTCCTTACAACTAAAAGCAAATTGAATGTTTATAGCACAGTGAAGGTATTCCAAGACACTATGCTATGCTTAGTAGCTATTATGTGTTACTGCAGCATCAACATCAGACTGTGCAATATATTTATAATGACTGCAGATTTATGCACACAAAGGACATTGAAGTTTCAGACTGAGTTAATTGTTAAAGATTAAGTGATGTAGTAGTAGTTATTGTTCACATAATATATTACAGATTTAACTAAGAGTAGCCATTATTGTCACTGCAGAAGAGGACCTGTAAACCATTGCCATTATAAGCATTAGACACATTTGTGATTTCTACGTCAGTTTTAGATGTTTTGGTAGGATGTGTGCATAAATATAAACAAAGTTATATCAATTCTGACCAGATGGTACACTGACACCATACTCTACAGCTGCTCTAACTGCATTGTCACTGCCTAAATTTTGCTCTTAACACTATGCATATTCATTATCGCTATAATTATCATTAAGCGAGTCTGTCATCATTACCATCATCTTAGAAAGGCCTCCATTATCATTACAAAGTTCATTAAGGCTATCCATTATTATTATTATTATTATTATTATAAGTATGTGTTATTGTCATCATTAAACAGAATCTTGAATTTTTACCATTAAGTGAATCCATCATCATCAACATTTAGAGAAACAATACATCACTTCCTAAAAGACTCTAGGGCAGCGAGACAGCTCATTTAGTTTAAAATATGAGTTTTCACAGGAGTCCCTTATTATCCTTTAGTTTCACACCAGTGATGTTTTTATGTCCGTCTATAATGAAGTAATTCTTTGTTACGACATGTCGGTGATCTGGTTTAATGACACTGTTGTGGAGAAGGAGATCTTCTCTGTTGTTCACAACTTAATCAGTGTTAGTGGATTGTACTTAATGATGCAACAAGCAAAGAGTTAAAAAAAGTTCTGTAATCAGGTAGCGTTAGTGAATTGCTGTTTGTGGTGCATAAATCCCATGCAATGAGAAGTCTAGGTTAAAATAACTTCCAGATGAATCAAGATGGTAAAGCAAACAAAGCCTGAGGGGGGCACATGGCTGGATGATATAAGAGCTTCTATAGTGAGAAAGGGAAAATATTTACTAACAAATTTTACATATTGCATTGGGGTCAGCTGTAAGACATAGAAGAAGTACCTGACTGTGTCCCAGGTAACAAAAGTTCAGGTAGTTGGCCCAATCACATAAAATGATAACTGGGAAAGGGAGGATCAGTATGCCAACACAGGTTTCTTTCCTCAGGGTGGGGCTGAGTCTGATGCAGAGCTGGATCATCGCCAAATGGGGCCCTAGGCAGGGTAATATATTGCCCCCCCAGAGCAGTCCCTCATGCAGTAACCCTCTACACCCCTACACTCCCCCCTCAAAGAAGCTCCCTTCCCAGCCATTCCAGTGTTCCATTACTTGGCTATTTCTCCCCACTTACCATAAACACTCTTCAAACCTGTCAATGTGCAAATTTTTTTTTTTATTTATTTATACAATGATTATAGATATTGAAATAAAATAGCACAAACACTGATAGCCATTTGCTAAACAAACAATACAGTCTCACAATGAAAACAGACTTAGCATGAGCAGAAAACATCTCTACCATTGAAACTCGCATTCATTGAAATGGCACTAAAACTCACATTAATAAAAAGCATCTGACAAGCAGAGAATTAAGTTTACCTTTGGGCTATTTTTAAACTATAGGCTCCTTGCACACATTTTTAGGGCCATGCAGACATGTGTGTTTTCTTTGATTCACCTTCATGATTATATAAATTATATTCTTTGCATAATCTAGCTCCAGTTATTAGAGTGTGTTTTAAATTTGTAGTTTTGAACATTTTTCCAGTAAGCAATGGGATCATAGCAGATTACTAGGCTAAGGCCATGGGGCCCTTACAAGCCTTGCCAAGAGTTTATCCCCAGAAAAGAAACCACAATCAGCACCTGCTGCCCCTGTCAGTGAGGGCCACAGGTAGAACCCCTGGGACAAATTTGTGGTTGCCCATCCATTCATCAAGGTTGCACTTGAAGAGGGACAGCAATGTACTTTGCTTGAAGTGTATAGGGAGTCTGTTCCAGAGATGGGGCAGCCTCTGGGAGACAAACCTGTCTCTCAATCAGGTTTTGTTAATGTCACATATTAGATTTAAGCCTTTCGATCGAGGAGTTAGACTTACAGATATGGAGCTTCTCTAGTAGAGAAGGGTCTGAAGTTGCCTTGTAGGTGAGACACAGGTCACATCTGAGCAAACTGTATGATACAGTGTAGAGTGATAGTGATTTGAGCCTGTCCACATAGGACAGGTGTTGGAGGCCATGGCTTCTCTTCGTGAGGTATTTCTGTGGCCCTTCTAGTTGGTGCAGGTGTTTGGAGAGGTACATACCAAACGGGGCATTGTACTCAATTATTGACCAAATTAGAGAGGAGTACAGAGAGGTAATAACCTCCTTTTTTCTGGATCCAATTCCTTTACTTATGAGATGAACCAAGTAAAAGGCTTTTATGACCACTGATGCTACATGATGGTCAAATGTGAGATGTGAGATTGTTGTCAACTTGTGTACTCAGGTCTCTCACCGCAGGTTGTGTGCTTAGGGGGTTGCTGCTAATGTGGTAATCAGTGGGGGTCATGCTTTTTGCTGAATGGTATGATAATACATTTTTTTTGCATTTAACTTAAGGCCATGGCTTTGGCACCAGTCATTTGTTGCTGTAAGACCCTCTTGAAGTATGTTAACAATGTCAATGACAGCACCCAACATACAGTCATCCTCAAACTTGGTCAGCCACAGAGCTTTTGTCTTTGCCTGGGCCTCCCAGAAGTAGATGCCAAACAACAGGGGTCCCAGGACAGATCCTGGGGGACACCACTAGTGACAACTCTGCTATCAAAGGTAGAGGCACCTATTTTGACCTTGTGGGTCCTCTTAGTGAACCAGCTGGCCACCTGATGAGATAGGGATTTACTTCAAGTTCTGTTAGCTTTTCGATGATGCCTGAGTGGGGGATTGTGTCAAAGGCTTTGGCCAAGTCAAGGTAAGCTGTGTATACTGACTTTCCCTCAATCAGTGCTTTGGTCACAGTCTCAAAAAAGTCACCCAGGTTCATCAAGCAAGATCTGCCCTTGACGAATCCGAACTGGGTGGGATAAAGTGCTTGGGGATTGCCTATGTCCTTGTTTATGAGGTCCATAATAATACACTCCATGGCCTTACAGATCAGACTTGTCAAGCTAATGGGGCGATAGTTACCAGGATCAGTAGTGGCACCACCTTTGTGGAAAGGGATGACAATGGCAGTTCTCCACTCTGCTGGAATGAAGCCTATACTTAGACTATGGTTGAATAGGGTGCTCAATGGTGAGGTTAGTTCTTGATGGAAATGTTGCAGAATATAGCCTGGAATACTATCAGGTTCCATGGAAGCTGTGTTCTTTGCCTTGGATAGGGCCTTTAACACTTGATCTATGGAGATGTGAGGTGTGGGGCAAGTAATCGGGATGTTGACAGGGCCTTTAGTGTGGACAGGGGGGTGAAGTTTGCACTGAACCTATCTGCTAGCAGGTTGGCTAAGTCAACAGGATTAGTGTATGTGGCACCGATAAGAACTAATTTGGAACAAACCTGGGCTTTGCCATGGAGGTTTCTGACATAACTGAAAAAGGCTTTGTGGTTAGCCTTTGTTTTAGTGGCTAGTTTTGATTCATAATTGGCTTTGGAGGTTTTTGCTAGTGACCTAACTTGCTTGTTTAAGGAGAGAGGTTTTCCAATTGGGAATTTGTGCCTGTTTACCCTTGGACAACAGTTTCTCCCTTTTGTTGTAGAGCCTGTTGATAGGGTTGCCCACAACATAGATTTGTGTTTCCTTGAGGAGTAGGTTTTAGTTCTGTTGGGTATGGTGAGTCCATGCAGTTGTACAGGTGCTTGTATACTGCACTGACATACTGTTCATCATATTTGTCTGCATCCTCTGAGGGTGGTGGTGGTGTGAAGCTACTGATACCCTCCCTTAGAAGGTTGTAGTCAGTTTTTGAGAAGTTTTTTTAGCCTGGTTACAGCTGGGGGGGGGGGGGTTGGATGGGCTAGACACTTTGAATGAGACAGATCGATGGTTTGATCTCACCAGCAAAGAACTTACTATGGGGGTGATGCAGCAGTTACTCATGTTGGTGAAAGCCAAGTATAGAATGCTATCTCCCCTTGTGGGGGATGAGTCAAGCTAGTCTAGTGCATTAGAATGGATGAAATCGAGGAATCATTGGGCGTGTGCAGTGTTTAGTGACTTATCATTCTGACAACTATGCAAAACCACCACAGAGGCAAATGTTCTCCATTATCACTACATTTTAAGGCTGTTCCTTATAATAAGCTATATTTGAGAGATATGTGGAAATCAGACTCACAATGACTGATGGCTAATTAGTGAATTATTTTGAAATTTATATTGCCAAGTAACTGCCACCAGTTGCTTCATGTTTTGATGTAAAACAAAACTGGCAGTGCTGCACCTTGTCTGGTTTCCTCTCACTTACCATTGCTGTGGTAGATCACCTATTAGGATGTAGTTTTGGCATGTCAAGAAAGACAATGGTGCTACACCAACATGACTGATACCATGTCACTCTAATACATGTCTCTGCAGTACAAGCGTTTTAATAAAGACTAAATGCCAATACCCACATGGTTTATTTTAAAAGGCTTGAATGAGTACAGTATTAAGTGAAGCAAGTGTTCAGGCGGATCTCACGATTTACTGTTATAGGGCGGTTACTTCTAATGGAGTTAAGGCTACCAAAAGCCGAAGTCAAGAAATTATTGTGGAGTAATACAAAAATGTCATCAAACAAACCTTGCTTTATCTATGAAACCTGAACATTTACTGTTGATGGCTTCATTTGCTCCTTCTCCTCTTTTCTGTATCTCACAAGTGCTAGAATTTATTGCCAAGCAGGAAGGGCTAAAATATTTTGTCCTCTGCCATGTTGGTAATGGTTAGGACCCTCCCCCCAGAGCCAGCAAAGTTATCACTGCTGCCATGACCCTTACAGTGGCCAAGGCCTATGCTACTATCAAGACCAACACCACTTGCATCACCGATGATGTTTTAACTTTTAGTCAGTGGGCCAGATGCAATAAATCCTACACTAAGTGTACATTGCTCTGACTGAACAGACAACACAGACATAACTCACACCTTCTTCCTCCTAATTTTAGTTTTCCTACTGATATTCTTGCAGCTTTAAATAATGACAAGGATTTATAAAGGTCACCAGAAAGTGCAGATGACATTTACACTCAGTGTAATCTTTCTGACTGACTAGAAAGTACAAAAAAATCTGATAAGAATTTTATTGAATACATATCGTGCACACTTAGTGTAGGCTTTATTGAATCTGGCCCAGTGTTATACTGGAAATGATGCCAAAACTAGATCTGCATGAGTTTTCAGTATGACTCTAAATATATAAAGGCTTTTAAACAAATACATAAAAGAATATGGGAACAAGTGAGTCAGCTGGGGACTTGTACAGATGTACAGGTAAGTGGCCAAAAGAAAAAGGAAAATGCAACAAACAAAAATGTGATTTGCATGTGAAGACTTGGGCACCCAGGCTGATAGCAACCTGACTTTTGACCACCATGTTGCCTCCATTGTACGGGTGGCTTTCTACATGGCCCATCTCATAAATAATGGTATTTCATCCAGGAACAAGGAGGTCATATGACAATGACCCAGAAACAGGGACAGATTTGACATTTTTGCTCTTTAGAAATGTGCTAGAATAACAAGGTTTGTGTTAAGATATATTTTCTGAAGGATCTGAAATCTGAAATTCAAATGTATGTAATTATTTAGTGAAATTAGTCCTGATATTATCTCAGGAATATGGTAAACAATTACAAATTTGTAAGGAACAAACCAAAATATACAAGGCAAAGTTTTGGACATACTGCAAAACTTCGGACTGCAGATGTCAGTTGAGGTTCTATGGTTCTTTGCCAAAAATATTAATGTGTTTTCCTAGACTTTTATCATTCAGCAACAGAATACAAACTATAGGTGGGGTACAGATATCAGAAAAAAAAAACAAGGAACAATAAATGTATGAAAATGGTTTTCATGGCAACTTCAAAAATAGGGGAAGACACCTCTAGTAGAAGACCTGTAATGAGCGGTGTACCCCAAGGATCGGTCTTGGGGCCTCTACTGTTTAGGATATGATTTTTCTGAGGTGCAATTTAAAACCAGTGGTCTGTGGCTGACCAAGTTTGCAGATGACTGCAAGTTGAGTGCTGTCTTAAATTCCCCTAGTGATGTGAACATCCTCCAAGAGGGCCAGACTCAAACTAATGACTGGTGCCAGAAGCATGGCCTCAAACTGAATACCAAGAAATGCATCATTATCACCTTTGGGGAAAATGGCATTCCCAGTAATTATCACATTAATAATAAAGTGCTAAGCACACAATCAGTCGTGAGGGACTTGGGCACCCAGGTTGATAGCAACCTGACTTTTGTGCACCACATTGCTTCTGTTGTACGGAAGGCTTTCTACATGGCCCACCTCATAAATAGGAGTATTTCATCCAGGAACAAGGAGGTCATAACATCACTGTACTCTTCCCTTATCAGACTCATTATTGAGTACAATGGCCCCTTTGGCATGTACCTTGCCAAGCACATGCAGCAGCTGGAGAGACCACAGAGATTCCTGACTAGGAAAATCCAGGTTCCCAAACATCTATCCTATACAGATAGAAAAACAGTTCTGTCCCTCTACTCAGTCTCATACAGACTACTCAGAGGTGACCTGTGTCTGGCATACAAGGCCATCTCAGACCCATCCTTAATGGAGTTGCTGCATATCCGTAAGTCCAACTACACATGTGCAACCTGCAAGCAAGGCCTCAACCTGGTCTGTGACATTAATAGAACTTGTTGGTGGGATAGATTTGTGTCCCAAGAACTCCCCCATCTGTGGAATAAACTCTCTGTCTCCATGACATGCACAGTACCTCTCTAGCCCTCTTTAAGTGGAACCTGGACGACTGGATGGGAATCAGAAAAAACACCCCTGGGATCCCACCTCTTTCCCTGCTGGACAGGGCAAACAGGTGCTGACTTTACAGGAACATGGGAAACATTCTTCGCAGGGTTTATAAGGGCCTCCGGGGCAATAGCCTAGTATCATTCTATGAACCTATGAATCTATGAACTTTGAACATTCCATACAACAAAAATACAGCTGCCAAAGCCAGGGCAGTACTTAACTCTGTCCTTGAGAGAATTGTTCTTTGATCACACCACAGGCTGAATACTGCATTCAGATCTGTAAATATTGTAATGAGACAAAACAGCCTCTGGATTAAAAGACTGTAGAGAACAACAGACAAACAAAGAGAGAAACTAAAGATATAGATGGAAAAGTGTGCAGGAGAAAACTGAAAAAATTGGCAATGACTGAAGGGAAAGTATACAATACTAGGTCCTAATAATTAATTGGGGGACAAAGAAACTCAGCAGAAAGAAAAAAAAACTGTAATTGGGGAAGGTACAGCCTTACACTTCTTATTAAAGTGACTAAGGGCAATTAGGATATGAATACACAACTTAACAGTGGAGTAGCAGGCATAATATATCTTATCAGAGTGTTGTGTATTATCGACATAAAGACTCATTTAAAAGGGCATTGGCTATATGGAAATCTAGGAAGAAAACTGCGACACTTTCAGCAAAGGATGATGAGTTGCACCAGTCGAGCAGAGTAAGGCATGTTTGTGTGATACTGCAGACACACTGCTTTATACACTAAAAACAGTTGGAATTGTCTTAATACATCTGTCATAGGTGAAAGCAATGTATTGTTTTAACTTGTTCTTAAAAACAGCAAAAAGATTACCTGCAAGACAAGCATAATGACAGAAGACAAAGTGGAGAGCTGCATGGATTTCTAGACCTTTTAAACTGCCAACACAAATAAAGTGCAAACCTCCTTTAATCAAACTTTGCCATGATATTTATGTTGAGTATAATGGTCCACATTTGTCCTGTAATTACAAAAAAAAAAACTTACCCTGGGATTGAGTAAACTCCATGTAGGCTTTGTGCGAAGCCTACATGGACTTTACATGTGTGTGCGGTGATGCGAGATGAGCAGCAGTGCTCATTACATATTCATGCCGGGCACTGATTTTAAACATGAATAAGTGCAATTTCATGGCTGACAACAGTGGTGCTGGTCAGGAAACCATGTAAAGCAACATGAATAACAATCCTGTTTACATTAGAGCACCATCGGTTAGCGTGTTTGCATGGAATGGCACAGTGATCACCAGGGCTTAACCTATGTAGCTCTTACAGCTCTCAATCTCTTAGTGCAAGAAATCTGGATGAAGCCCAACATAATGGGAGGATAATGACCCAGAAATAGGGACAGATTTGACATGCTCTTTAGAAATGTGCTAGAATAACAAAGTTTGTGTTAAAGGAAGGATTTGAAGTCTGAAATTCAAATGTATGTAATTATTTAGTGAATTCAGTCCTGATATTATCCCAGTGATATGGCAGAAAACCACAGATTTTGAAAGGAACAGACCAAAAGATAAAAGGCAAAATTCTGGACATACCTCAAAAATACAGACAGTTGATAGGTATATGGTCCAAACACAGTATAAGACTGTGTATACAGTGTAGAATATTATGAGATCCCATTCCTGGCATTCTGTATTGTTATATGGGTGGAGGGTAGGGGGGTTGAGGGTATAAGGGGGCGAGAGGGGCAGTCTGCCCTGGGTGGCACATTTACTGAGGGACTTTAATTAAAAAAAAATACTGTGTTTTTAAGGCATTCCGTTCTATCATGTCTGTGTATTGTCTCACAGACGTCCTTCCTTCACCCACATACACAAAATTTAACGTTCACAGAAAGAAACCTGTTCATTGCTGCCTCAGCAGTAAGTGTTCAATTTCATTGCTGCCTCTGCCTATTTAAGCAAGTGTTCAATTCTCAAGGATTGCAGGTTCCTTTGCTCGATTTGATTCTCATAAGATCTGGTGGGTGTGTGCCTAATTATTGAGTAAGTGTTTGACTGTGCCTATTTATTAAGTAAGGGTTTGGCAGGTTAGTGTGTGTTCTGTTCATTGCTAACTCTGCCTATTTAAGTCACAAGATGTGTTTAGTGTTCGATTCACAAGGATTGTAAGTGCCTCTGCTTGACTTGATTCACACAAGATTTGGTGTGTGTGTGTGTGTGTGTGTGTGTGTGTGTGTGTGTGTGTGTGTGTGTGTGTGTGTGTGTGTGTGCCTATTTATTATGTAAGTGTTCAGCAAGTTAGTATGTGTTCTGTTGATTGCTGTCCCTGCTTAAGTCTCAAGTTATGTGTAGTGTTCGATTCACAAGGATTGCAGGTGCCTCTGCTTGGTTTGGTTTGCAGTGCTCAATATGTTCATTGCTACATCTGCCTATTTAAGTCGCAAGGTGTGTTTAGTGCTTGAATGATTCTCACAAGGTGTGTGTTAAGTCACAAGGTGTGTGTTCAGTGTTCACTTGATTCTCACAAGGTGTGTGTTTAGTGTTCGATTGAATCTCATAAGGTGTGTTTGTGTGTGTGTGTGTGTGTGTGTGTGTGTGTGTGCGTGCGTGCATGTACGTGTGCGTGCGTGTGTGTGGTGTGTGTGTGTGTGTGTGTGTGTGTGTGTGTGTGTGTGTGTGTGTGTGTGTGTGTGTGTGTGTGTGTATGTGTGTGTGTGTGTGTGTGTGTGCGTGTGTGAAATGCTCCAGTTAGGTGGTCTGTTCCTCTTAAAGTTTGTGGTTTTCTGGTAAATCAATGAGGAGTGAATTCACTAAATAATGACAGTCATTTAAGTTTCAGCCTTCCTATCTTTCAGGAAACTAATGGTAACAGTAAACATTTTATTCTAGCAACTTTCTAAGATTATACATATACGTTCCCGGTTTGGGGCCTTTCTACCTCCCCCCCTCATAAATTTTGGCTTTTTCCAGATTTCTTGTGCTGCAAAGTTGAGAGATATAGTTGAGTGTCAAGGGCATTTTACAAGGAGAGGAGAGTTTCAAGGGAAGAAACATTTAGTGCTGCTTATTCCAAGTCTGTTTGCAACGTGCAGCAGTTGTTTAGCAAATTATATCACTACTGTGCTAAAGTATTTAAAAGCATTGTTAGCAGCACAAAATGTAGTATATTTGTTTTTAATGCAGACGACTGTGGGTTCTACTCCAACAGTATATAGATGGATTGCTGTTACTATACTGTTGTACTTTAAAGGGTATATCACAGTATGCCATTTTTTAATGTAATATAGGCAATTTATTCTTTGAGGGCAACAAGCACTTATATTTGTAGATGAAACAATGGAACCTTTTCATTAGTTACAGATCTCTTTAATGTGGAATTATTTAGATGACTTTTACTTCCACAGAGATTGTGCATATTTACTGATATTGGTGATTTGTAATGACAGAAGGTTGAGTAGGTAGACTTTTATGATGGAACTGTTCTGAATTTGACAGTTTTGTCATTATTGGTTCCGCCATTTTGTTTTACTGCTTACCGGAAAAATGTTCACAACAATACATTTAAAACATGGTCAAAGAAGTGTAATGTATTTTTTATACAAGGAATATAATTTAATATAATCAGGAAGGTGGATCAAAGAAAACAGGTATGTTTGCATTCCCCTAAATATGTGTGCTAGGTGCCTATGATTTAAAAACAGCTCAAAGATAAACTTTAGCTTCCAGTGGCCAGATGCATTTTCTTTGAATGTAGGTTTCAATGCTGTTTCAATTAATGTGAATTTCAAGGGCAGAGAAGTTTTAATGCTAAATCTGTTTTCATTGTGAGCCTCTATTGCTTTATTTAGCAGATGTCTATCAGTGTTTGTGATATAAAATTTAAAATAAAAGTTGTAAATTAAATCCAAATAATCATTGTAGAAGTAAAGCATAAAACAGTATGCACATTGCAGTGTTTATAGTAAATGGGGAGAAATAACCAAGTAATAATGGCTATGGGGGAGGCTGTGTATGGGTGGGGGGCATTTTACCATGATTTTGTGAGAGTAGAGGGGTGGCAAGCTCAAAGGTAGCCTGGGTGGCACAAACACTAGCTATGCCACTGATGGACTACCATGTACAATAAACTCTCAGGGGAAGTGTGTGGATTGAATAGGGAAACACAGGTGAATTGTAGGAAAGAGGACACGACAAACAACCTAATGTACAGCAGATCAGGGCATGTCAATGGAAGACAGCTGTAGCAGCAACACCAATCACATATTGTTATAGTACAGTAGGGACTGCACAGTAAAAATGTGCATTATGTGACTGGCACACAAAATGACATAACAATGGGGAGATGTCTGGGTGAGATAAGCATCATTACATGAACAATGCACAGACATCTATTAAAGATGTGATATACAATTGGGCAGGGTGCATATTGTGAAGCTGTGCAAACTGATATGCCTGAATATGAGAGAGTCACAGCAGAGGTCTCCACCAAGTGGGACACAGGCAAAGGCTTATGGACAACATTAAAAGAATCATGCACAATATCAGTATAATACAGGTAATCCCATGTCTCTGACAAAACATATGTGATTTAGAATGATCACAGATGGTTCTGTACAAACAAATTTATACAACTAGAAACCAAGATCCACCAGCAAGTAAAATATAGACTTTAGAATAAAACAAAAACTTACTGCAATGCAAGAACTCAAATAGCCAGAAAAAAACAGACAATATTTTATTTCAGTCCTTTGGTGTGCATGATGTATATATATATATATATATATATATATATATATATATATATATATATATATATATATATATATATATATATATATATATAAATATAGAGCACAAGCCACACTGTCACAAATGTTACCCTTGCCATAAATGATGTCAAACAGTTACATACGTACTGCTTGCTTCACCCTAGCAGGTATAAGACATAATGCATCTCGTGTAACGAATTGATAGAGTTTTTGCACCATCAGACTGCAATGTTTATGCCACTAAAAGAATGCCTAGGTATGACCAATAATATGTGTGACAGCTCACTGTGGCAAAGGTGGTACACTTCAGTTACACATCACTGGAAGATGTGTAGTGAAGTACATGAAGAAGGATGCATTGTACTTTACTGGTGTGATGGCGGCTGTGAACTCTGGAGATATTATGGCCTGTGATGTAAATGTCCTTCACATACTCAGTAGTTGTGTTACATACAAGAGAATAGTCAGCACTGAAGCCACATACTGGTAGAAATTCCACATATCATCTACTCCAGGACACAGGTCACATACCTATTAATCTAATTATAGCGTGTGATGTCTAAATTATACTTGGGTTGTGTGTTTGTTTTTCTGATGTAACAATCCCCCACCATATTTTTGTGCCATTGCAGGTGTTGTCATAGCTGTGGCACCAGTCTTTGGTGTGTGTTTATACTGTCTGTATTATACTAATATCACAGTTGTAGTCAATGATTTCCCACAATCTGTAATCCTTCAGAAAGCTGTTTGGACACAGGATATGCATTTATGTCATTAGTGATATCTGTGACTTAAATAATGAACAAGAAAGGGGGTAGCACACAGCCCTGATGCAAGGACATGATCACTGGACCTCAGATATAGTTCACTTCATAAATTTCAACAAATTTAGATGCCATGTATGTGATACAGTGGTCTCCCCACTTGGTGATATAGGTGTTAATGGCCACATCTGACAGTGCTGATTGAATACCTCAGTGTTGAGTTGTATTAAATGCCTTGGGGTTGTCAGTTTCAAAGGGATGATAGTGTTGTCATCACGAATGCTCTCGATGACCTCATTGAGGATATCTAACAGATGTAACAAACATGATGTATCATTAACAACTCACACAGCTGGCTTATTACTAGTGTCCATTTATAAAAGGTCCACAAGGACATGTTAGTCTACCTCACAGATGAGGAGAGTCAGCATGTGTCTAGACACACATGCATTAGATGTTGACCTCCCTAAACTCACATGGATGCATGTTGATGCACACCCATCTACAGGAACATAGTCTATGTGGAGTGTGTGATGAAGTGCACATTCAACTGTGTCAAGAATGTATATGTGTTGAGTCACAAGATGTGCAATCTGGGATGTTGTCACAGCCCATTCATTCTGTGTACTAGGCCTGGATGAAGGTAAGACAGTGCATACTGTCTATGCTGATCTGAACTAGTGTTTGGACACTATCTCCCATGCAGGTATCATCTGGAAACTCTCCAAGCTGAGGATTAACCCTTACATCACTAGATGGGTAGCCATTTGGCTCACTGACTGAACACATAATGTGAAAGATGGTGAATTGACCTGTATCAGTAGAGCTGTCACCAGTGGCAAGCCCCAGGGATCTGTGCTTGTTCTTTACTGCTTGGAATCTAGTTCTTGATAGTTCAGCCTAAAGTAATAAGCCTTTGACTTACTGAATTTGCAGACTCTTGCATACTGGGTGCAAACTCTGAGTCCACATATGATGATAACATACTACAAGAGGAGCTAACAATGACAAATGATTGGCAACAAAGCCACACTGTCTACAAATGAATGCAAAAATGTTGTCCTTTTATGTTATCCTTCTGAAAAGTTGAATTGCCTGCTAATTACAGCATTAACAACAGTACTGCTATGCTGAACCCATCGAATCAAGCACTGTGAACACACATATGTAGCAACCTGAACATTGACCACCAATTGAGATTGCACACTTATAAAACTAGTAAAAACAAATAATGACTGTAACACTGTTAAGGGTGGAAAACCTTTGTGCCCACACACAAAGTGAGTTTATTCCAGTTGGTATGGTAGCCGGTAATAAGAACCAAAATGGTATACAGTCCACGTGATGTCCGTGTTAAAATATAATCTTGTAATTACTCACAGGTAAATGTTGTATAAATAAGAAAAGTAGTAAAACCAGACCTGGGTTTCAGTGAAGAAACGATGAAATAAGTCCGTATATTCGTTTATGCACTTCAGTAAATTCCTGTACAAAAAAACAGCTCTGGTAGCAGTGTAGTTGCTAATCCGATCCTGTAAACGTAAACACACTAGAGCTGGAACAGAAAAAACTGCTAAGATGTTGTCCACACAGTTGGTGAAATTATCCATGACAAGATGCAGTAAACAGTAACTGAATGCGGTCCAGTAAGGTGTCTGCCCAAAGCAATAGCTGTAGGTAGATGAACGAGCCAAGTCCGCCCAAGTTGTAGTTCAAAAATACCAGCTACTGAAAGCAGTTCAGCGGACTGTCCGCCCTGAGTTGTAGTGGTGTACAAAATACCGGGCTTAATCCGCCCAAGGTGAGCCACAAAAGCTGCAAAGTTCTCTACAAACCCAGTCCGGTTAATTAAATAACGTGGAGAGATACCAATCACTGAAGGCAGCTCAGCGGGCTGTCTGCCCTAAGCTGTAGTTATGTGCAAGCTGCCGAACTTGGTCCGCTCAAAGTGAGCCACAAAAAAACTGCAAAGTTCTTTACAAGCACAGCCGGGTTGAATAAATAACGTGGACCGAAGTGAAATCCAAGAGGTTAATTTTCTTAGTCCACAAGGCACAGGAGCAAGTTAAACGCAGTGTTGTGAAACGCAGACCAGCGTTTTTCGTTCAGATCTGTATCTGAACTTCTTCAGACAAAACGCTGACTAGTTCGTCAGTTGAGATTTAAATACATCAGTAAAATCATGTGATTTAAATTAATTAAAGCATTTAACATTACAGTGTTCCTCCATTTGCTGTTATAAATGTATTTCAGTATTCAACATTATAAGATTTAAGTATTATCCAGCGGCCTACCCTAATAAAAATATAGAACTTTAAATTTTATTAATTTTAATATATAATAAAACATTTTTTATTATTATAAAAAATATAAAACTTTATTATTTAGAATTTAGAATTTAAAATTTAAAACCATCTTACTTCCTTAAACATGTTTTGATGGTAAAAGTGTATTCAAAACATATTTAAAGATATTTAAAGATTTATAACAGCAAATGGAGGAACACTGTAATGTTAAATGCTTTAATTAATAAGTGCTTGTAAAGAACTTTGCAGTTTTTTTGTGGCTCACTTTGAGCGGACCAAGTTCAGCAGCTTGCACATAACTACAGCTTAGGGCAGACAGCCCGCTGAGCTGCCTTCAGTGATTGGTATCTCTCCACGTTATTTAATTAACCGGACTGGGTTTGTAGAGAACTTTGCAGCTTTTGTGGCTCACTTTGGGTGGACTAAGCCCGGTATTTTGTACACCACTACAACTCAGGGCGGACAGCCCGCTGAACTGCTTTCAGTAACTGGTATTTTTGAACTACAACTTGGGCGGACTTGGCTCGTTCGTCTACCTACAGCTATTGCTTTGGGCAGACACCTTACTGGACCGCATTCAGTTACTGTTTACTGCATCTTGTCACGGATAATTTCACCATCTGTGTGGACAACATCTTAGCAGTTTTTTCTGTTCCAGCTCTAGTGTGTTTACGTTTACAGGATCGGATCAGCAACTACACTGCTACCAGAGCTGGTTTCTTGTACAGGAATTTACTGTAGTGCATAAACGAATATACGGACTTACTTTCATCGTTTCTTCACTGAAACCCAGGTCTGGTTTTACTACTTTTCTTATTTGTACAATATTTTGTCTGTGAGTAATTACAAGATTATATTTTAACACGGACATCACGTGGACTGTATACCATTTTGGTTCTTATTACCGGCTACCATACCAACTGGAATAAACTCACTTTGTGTGTGGGCACAAAGGTTTTCCACCCTTAACAGTGTTACAGTCATTATTTGTTTTTACTGTATTGACCACCAATTGCCCACACTGGTATTGAAAACCTATGGTGTGCACATCTTACGTCATGCCATCCTATTCAGATCTGAGGATGATATTACAGCACTATACTCAAATCTCATCAGAACACTAATAGGGTATAATGCTCTCCTTTGTATATACCTCACCAGTCTCATGCAGCAGCTGGGGAGACCACAGGGGTTTCTCACCAAGAAAACATAGGGCCTACAAAACATGCCATAATGTATGTGGATAGACTGAAAGGTATGTCAATGTAATCTGGATCATATAGAATGAGGTGACTTCTGCATGACCTGCAGGCCAGTCTCTGACCCTATTCTAGTGGAAATAGTGTGTATCCACAAATCAGATATAGCTGATGACATCAGCAGTGTCTTATGAGGAAAATATGGTAATAACAGTGTCCCACATGCTGGTGTAAAAGGCTCTCTGTAATGCCATGCAAGAGCACACACACACACACACACACACACACACACACACACACACACACACACACACACACACACACACACACACACACACATGCACACGCACACGCACAAGCACACACACACACACACACACACACACACACACACACACACACACACACACACACACACACACACACACACACACACACACACACACACACACACACACACACACACACACACACGTACACACACTTAGTGAGAATAGATTTCCTACCAATCTAAGCACACAGACTATAGAACTCTGTAATTAAAGCAAGTGCCACATCTCAAATCTAACTTGTAGTGTCTCTGACAGCACTTTAAAGCTGATGCCATCAGCAGTATCCATGAGGATTATATGGTCATACCAGTGTCCCACATGCTAGTGTAGAAGGCTTTCTGTAATGTCAACCAAGAGAAAACACACACACACACACGCACACACACGCACACACACACACACACACACACACACACACACACACACACACACACACACACACACACACACTTGGCTGCAGTGAGAATAGAATCACTGCCTATCTCCGTACAGAGATTACAGAACGCTGTATTTAAGGTAAGTGCCAAAGCTCAAATCTGACTTGGAATGTCTCAGACAGCACTTTATATATGATGACATTAGCAGTGTCTGGTGAGGAGACTATGGTAATAGTGTCCTACATGCTGGAGTAAAATACTCAATGTAATATCAAGCAAGAGCACACACACACACACACACACACACACACACACACACACACACACACACACACACTTGACTGAGAATAGAACCCCTACCTATATAAGTGCACAGACTACAGAGCTCAGTATTTTATGCAAGCTCTATGGCACAAGTCTAGTTTTACTGGGCTGTTGGACAACTTATAGTGGATGATATCAGCTGTGCATGTCAGAGAGAAGATGTTGAGAGGCCTGCATGAAATCCATGTGTAGACATGAGCAAATATCAAAGTACTGTCAATTTATGACATTGAAGTGGTATCTATAAGATGCACACTTATGCTCTTCTGCCTAGACACAAACACATGCGCACATACACAAACATACTTGACAACAGTGAGAACAGAAACTCTATATAAGTACACAGACATAGTTCAGTACTTTACACAAGTTCCATGGCACAATTCTGACTTTTACAAGGCTGAAGGACACCTTATAGTGGATGACATAAGCAGTGCATGCTGGACAGAAGATGTTGGGGGGCCTGCATGAAATGGATGTGTAGGTATGTGCAAGTGTCAAAATGCTGTCAATTAATGGGATTGGAGTGGTAACTGTAGGACACACACATAAGCTCTTCTGCCTAGACACACACACACACACACACACACACACACACACACACACACACACACACACACACACACACACACACACACACACAAACACATTTCTCAGCAGTTAGTACAGAATCCCTACCTATCTAGATACACAGACTACAGAGTTCAGAACATTACGCAAGTGTCATGGCACAAGTCTGACTTTTACAAGGCTGCAGGACAGCTTATAGTGGATAACATCAGCAGTGCATGTTGGAGAGAAAATATTGGGAGACCTGTATAGATTCATACCTTCAGAAGTGCATAGGAGGTTACCATTCTAATGTTCCTAGGGCCTTTGCAAGCCTAGCTGTGTAAAAACCCTATTACCCTTATTGAGCATAGTTAGATGTTCATTGTTAGCATGGTGATTTTGTGATCAGCACCAAATGCCCTGTCCATGAGGGACATAGGTTCCATTCCTGGGGTGACTTTACATTCACCTATCCACTTGTCAAGGTTGGCTTCAATAGGGTCATTGAGAAGCAATGATTCACATGCAGTGGAAACCTATTACAGAACAGCAGCAATCGCTGGGAGATATGTCTGTCTCTCCAGCAAGTTCTGTTTATGTCACAGGATAGTTTGAGATCCCTGGAACAAGTTATTCTTGCCCCATTTGATTTGCAAATATCCATTATTTCCAGTAGGCCAGGGTCTGAGACTGCTCTGTAGACCAGGCATAGGTCACCCCTTAGCAGCCTGCATGATACTGAGTACAGTGACAGGTCTATCAGACTTTCCATGTCTGTTATGTTTTGGAGGCTTTGAATTCTCCTGGCTAGAAACCTCTGTGTTTTCTCTAGTTGCTGCGGGTGTCTGGTGAGTTGCATACAGAAGAGATCATTGCATTCAATTAATGGTCTGGTAAAGGTTGAGTACAGTATAGTTATGACCTACCTGGTCTTGGATGCAATGCCCTTATTTTTAAGGTGTACAATGTAGAATGTGTGTCTTATCACTATAGATGCATAGCGACTGAAGCTTAGATTGATGTCAACATGTGTTCCCAAGTCTTGCAACACTGAGTTTGAGTTTGGAGTGGTGTTATGTATATCATAATAAGTAGGGGTACTTTTTTTGCCATAGGGGCAATCAGGAATTTCTTTGCTTTAAGGTTCATTACATAAGTTTGGCACCAATCATTTGTCTGTGTTAGCCCTTTTTGTAATATGTTAGCATTTTTATTTTTTATTTATTTATTGACATTTGTTAACCAGGTTGGCCCAACTAGGCTAGAAGCCCATTTTCATTTGAGACCCAAGGAGAAAAAGCTTTAGTTTACAAACACATCTTAGATTGCAAAGCCATTACAGATTAAAATTCACACTCAGCAATTGTAGGCAGACACTATATGATTGGGCCCAGTTGACAGCCATCTGCAAATTAGGTAAGCCACAGGCCATCTATTTTCACCTAGACTTCAGATAAATAGTGTGCAAACAGATGAGAGCCCAGCACAGATCCTTCTGGCATTACACTGGGATGTGGTCTAGTATTGGAGGTGGACTCCACAACTTTGACATCGTGTATTCCATCAGTGAGCCAGTTGGCTATCCATCTAGTAACGCATGGGTTAATCCCCAGATAGGAGATTTTCTCTATGATACCAAAATGGGAGATTGTGTCAAATGCCTTAGCTAAATCAGCACAGGCGGTATGTCCTGTTATCTGTTTTCCAGGGCTTTGGGGACATTATCAATAAAATCTACTAGGTTTAATAGGCAAGATATACCCTTGATAAAACCAAAGTTGGTCAGGTCAAGTGTGTTAAAGGTCAACTATGTCCCTGTGGATAAGGTCCATGATGATTCTTTCCATATCTTTGCAGATACGGCTGGTTAAGATTATGTGTCAAGTTCTGCATGTAACCACTATAGACTGCATTGCATATCACACAACATTTGATATTAATTTATGTAGTGTAGTTGATATATGTGTAAAAAAAGTACTAAGATAGCAGGGCTGCAGTGCATGGGGAGACAACTGATGTTTGTATTATAAATATGCAACATATGGTTAGATAGGACCTTCAGTTTGTTATATTTCCACATGTAGTTTCATGCCATAAAGAGTAAATGGACAGTAAGAAGCAGTTACACATGCTAATGGTGATTTTGCACAGTGCAGGGGTGAGCAGCAGGTTTGGGCAGCAGTTGTCAAAGTGTTTGCACATGTGAGATACACATTTCTATTACGTTCCCTGTTTGCAAGTAGTTAAGCAATGCACAAATGTGAAACACATTGCTAAAAGTCAGAGAGTTAGTACTGAGAGTATGAAACACAACTGCTGCTTAGCTGACTCTGGCGGCAGGTGTAAATGCATTGACACATTTTGTTTTGTGCCCAGATGATACTGGGTTCCAGGTGTATGTAAAAATGTTAAATACACATTGATAATGCAATGACATTATTCTTTGTAGTGCATTCGGCATATTATTTTTAGTACATTCAGCATATATTATTGTCTGTGTGTTGATGTAAAGCAGCAGGATTAAATGACATTCTGTAGAGTTAACAGCATCATTCGAGATTTGAGAGCCATTCACCATTACTTGGCATTGGTGCACGATGCCAAACTCCACGCAAACACAGAGGCCACAAAGTGAAGGGATCCATTGTTTTTCTGGTACTTATGTGTGTTGTGTGGGGTTCTATTTTTTGACCAGATTATAGGTAGTAAAAGGGGGTAGATAGGAAAGTTGTGAAATGCGATGTAAGCAGAGGGAGGAACAAAGGGAAAGCAATACAGGAATGTACATGAGGAAGGTAGGAAAGAACCACAGTTATCCATTTTTTCAACAGTAAAAACTGATAATATATGCAGAATATTAGCTGAATTTGGGCTATCACCTCCAGAAAGAAGCATGACAACAATGTAATCATGTTGTATGGCCAACTGGACCAAATAAAGTGCACCAAGAAGATACACATGCAAAATGGAGAGCTATGTATGGGATGATATTTATTTTTGTGGGACCAGTGTCCATTTTTTTTTAAATTCAGTGAGAGAGGAGTGTTGGGCAAGGGACGTAGGTATGTCTGGGTTAGGTAAGTTGGGTAGGTGAGGAAGCAAATGCAAACAAGACAGACAAGGCAAGAGATAGGGATGGTGAGGGACACAAAAGGTTGTGTGATGGAGGGGACAACAAAGGTTCATGTATTTCAAACTCGGGGACAGTGGGAATCAAGGCCTCACCCACTGGACTGTCATGACTTTCCCCTTACTCCACTGGCAGCTGGAATGCTTGGCATATTTTCCTTCTACATACCATGAGGGAGAGCAGCCTCTCCATCTGGTATAGGCATACACTAATGGTAGAGTGCATGACCCTACACACCAACCCTGACATTTCCTAGTGGATGATGAAATCCCCACCTCTGCCACTGCTCCAAGAGGGTACTAGTGTACCAATTGCCAAGGCAGTGCTACCTGAGGGTGCAAGTAGTGCAGAGGCAGCATAGGCAATGCTGCCATATTGGATCCCAGATATGCTGGTGATCAGTGCAGGAGCAGGTGGAGTGGAGGCAGGCTGATTCACTGGGGCTGACCTACCTTGCTGTGCTGTATAGCATTTAGTGATGTGGCATACATGGATGAAATGGAGACATTTTGATGACACATAATTGCAAATTAAAAAAAGAGAGATATTGGTTGTGGTGAGGAAAAAAAGAGATACAATTAGTACCATCATATGTGACATACAATGCATTAACACAATTATACAACTATTTTATCTGAATTATTACATTTAAGTATACGCCCTAACAGATACATACTATAACTACAGTTTGCTGACAGTAATCCTTGAAAGATGCATATATTGCACATATCAGTGCTTCAATTATACAGATTACAGTTGACTTTAATTTAATGTAAATATTATTAAAGAACTGCAGTATTGCATAGGTGTGATTTGTGGTATTTGAACCCACAACCTCTGACTACACTCTAATATTTGACTCTTAAAGTTGCTTTGTGCTACAGAGTAATGCATGCATGCTTGCTTATACAGATATGATATGCACTCTTAATTTGCTGCAACTGTATAAAAAATCCAAAAATATAGTATTTAACTTTAAAAGCTACAATAATACTTCTCTTGTGCTGCATACATACCACTTGCTTCCCTCAATCTCTCCATTCAAGCAACATGAGCCTGCCATTGAACTTATGTTCAGCATTAGCTGAGGAAAAAAAACAGAAAATAACAGAAGATCATTATGCATACAAATCTTGCCTATATTTAGCTTTCTAACTATTACAATTACTCTCTTATTATCATACTTACACATCTGTGGGATGTCCGCGGTCTCAGAGTCAATCAACCAATGGATGAGGTTATCCCTTTTATGTCTGTGTAGGCCATTAAAATGATGCTTATGCTGCTCTCCAGTTGGTGGAATTCCAGTATTACTGGATAGAGCCTGAGCCAAACTATTCCATGCCGCAGACTTGTATTTGGAGCTAGAATAGTCCTCCTGCAGAAGTCTTTAGCAGTGATGCTTTACCAAGACTCAAGTAAATATCCTGGACTCCTGGACACCACACCTGTATGCCATAAACTGGGTGCCTTTTCCACTAACCCCAGACATGTCTAACACCCAAACTAGAGCAATGACATCTGTTGTTTCCCACCAATTCCAGTTATTGCATTTACTGGGAGTGAGCAAATCTCAGCAATGATGCCAACTGTCTTTGTGTGATGTTAAGCAGATCACAGCAAGCAACGAGTAAATAAATATTTGAAACTGAATAATATTATACTTGGCCTTAGTTTGAGGGATATCTGGTGATGTAGTTTAGAAATAAATATTGGAAATTGGGTGGTAACAGTTAGGTGAGTTATGTTTGCAGACATGCACTAGGGGCATAAATGTCATGGCCTGACAAATTTGTTTTTGCCTTTACTAGGGGTTTATTTTAAACCCCTTTATTAGGGGTTGAGAGGGTGGCCTAATGGTTAAGGTGTTTGCCTTACAAACACAAGGTCCAGGGTTTGAGTCTCACAAGGGATAATTGGCTAGGCTTAAAATGGCTCACAAGGGCAGTTAGCTTAGTACTAATCTATGAACCTATGAACTACACTGATAAAATTGATTTTTACAGTATTGGATTCAAACCTAGGCATAAGGGACAAAACATTTTCATTTACAGCACTGATTTTCTATCTTTGCCACAAAAGAAGTGCTGCTCAGACACGGTCAGGAATCATTCATAAATACAGGTGACTGTGCAAGGTGCTACACATGTATGTGTATGACCTGACAAGGCTCTTGTATATAGATCCATGTATGTGTGTTATGTAATTAAGAAGGCCATGCAAGTCCAGACAGCACAATTATACTTACAGACATATAGATGGCAGTATACCCTTAGTCATACATCTGAAAACACAATATTTTTTGTCCATTTTTCACAAAATTGCAGTTTTCTGGCAAATTAGTGGCAAATCATTAAAGGCTGAACTTAGAAAATAATGAGTTTCAGACTTCATACAATTTAGAAAAAAACATTGTATTGGAAAACTTGTTATTCTATCAACTTTTGAAGTATGTAAGAGCAATATTTAGAAATTGACCGTATTTTTGGGCCTTTGTTCCACTTTTATTTATGGCTTTGTCCAGATTTCTTGCTCTAAGAAGTTGAGAGGTATCGGTTGAATCTCACACTGAAATTGACATACAGCCACCCATGTAATTCCATCAGACACAGCCAGTAGGCTGATGCTTATCCATTCCAGTGATCCCTCCGATATTGGACAAGTGGAGGTGAGACAATTAATTAGGGAAGTGTGGTTACTGTGGATTCAGTGCCTATTGACTCTAGCCATAGTCAAAGTGTGGGTGAGGTGCTACACAGGAGGGTTGTTATAGGTGCTTTGAAGAGGCCTTCTGTCCATCCTCCACCCAATCTACTCAACATATGCACAGGGCCATCATGGAGGCACAGGCATATTCCCATAGGTGCTCCAGAGGCATGCTTAGGGTTATAGATGTGGCACAAGCTGACATGCATAACTGCCTCCACAGTGTTGCTAATTCAGTAGATCAGATGAACATGACACATTGGAATGGGCGGTGTCTGTCATGGAATATCTGCTGGGAGGGGGACAACATTAGATTGTGTGTAGGTCCGCCACATCATCTGCTGCTAGCCAATGTGGCCATGCCTGATCATGCTCCCATAGGGAAATACTTCCACTGCTCCATCAGTGGTTGAGGTGTCCACACCCAGACATGTGAGGCAATGGGGTCATGGTCCTGGCTGTCCTCATGAGGGGAACTCGTCCAGCAGACATCAATCAAATTCAGATAGGAGCAGTGCATCTGACTGTGGGCGTGGACATGCCAGTGAAACTCCTGGCAGAACCAGTTCTCATGGTCAGGTATGACACACCATGAAAAGCCACCTCTACCAGGCATGGCTCACACCTGCCACACATACCAATATGTAGAGCTAGCACAGAGCTTGGCCGTGATCATGCAGACACTCACACACCAATTTCACCTAGCTGACCCACACAGATACACACAGAACAGTTATATGGCTCAGTCATTAAGCTTAAAACTCATTTTGTCTCAATGGCCATTTGTTACTTTAGCTGAATGTCTCCTTCCTCTCTTTCTTACTCACACACACTCACTGACCTTTTGTGTCAGCCTAGGTTTTGTGCCCACCTAACCCCCCCAAACACACATTACCCTGTGCAAGTGATGATTACTGTGCCATATCCCTGTTTTCAATATTTTGGATTCAGGGATACAAAAGCTTTGTATCTGATGCTCAGGGTGCATAGCTGAGTTTGTGCTTAGTATATGTGCATTTGTGATGTTGAATTAGTAATTGTACATTTGACTTATATCGGTCTTAGAAAGTTAGACAGCTGATAGCACTAAACTGTTTTTCCATCAGTATTGTTAAATATCTTGTGAGGGTTGTAAAGTCTGAAACTGAAATGTGTGTCATTACTTTCTAACATCTCTCTTTAATGATTTTCCAGTACAAATGTATGATGCTAAACTGAGGGCATGTGATGACCATCACTACTTTTGAGATGCATGACTGTGTGAATCTTTGATTCTTGAGGCTTACTACTTAATAACAGACACTTATATGTCAAATAAGTCTCTGATGACACATGTTAAGGTCATTTCTGTACAAATCTCCTGCCTTTTACTTGCTTACACTACCAAGTAACAACATGCAATGATATGCCAGTTATTCATATTATAGACACAATACACTCCCGGTTCAACACTTACCTTGTAAATCCAACAGTTGCTAAAGTTTTTATTCAGGGTTGACTCTGTCTGATGCTAGCAGTACACAGCCATTACATAGGTAGGTAAAGGTTGTGGGAGCTGCCTGGCATCAATGTTACTATACGTATGTGCATAGGAAGAAGGTTTTAACCCCTTATGTGGTGAGTGAATGTACTATCCATTATCTCTTAGCCAATGCAAGGACATATTGAGCATGCCTACATCTGTTTACAGTCACAGCAGCTGCTGGTTCCCCCTCTGACTCCTCAACTGCATGTGGCTGTGGTGACCTTTCTACTGGTGGTGGGATGTGTACCCCTTCCCCTTGTTGATCCTGCTGAAGCTGTTTTCTCAGGATGATGTTGTGTAGCATGGCACTTACAGTGAGTATTTCAGTATATGTCTGTGGATTGCACTGCAGGGCTCCCCAGATGTATTTAGGCACTAGAAGCACAACTTCAGCAGCCCAAACAGATGTTCTATGATATTTCTAGTTTTAGCATGTGCCTCATTATGGTGTTCTTCAGCAGGTGTGTGTGTGCATTTCTGATGGGTGTCATCAGCCACAGTTCCAATGCATGACCTGCATCCCCTACTAAATGGCCCTGTGGGATATCCCCCTAATGAACATCTGATACAGTAGAGAGGTGTGCCAGATAGGTGAGTCGTGGTAACTGCCTGGGTTGCCAGCACACACATTCAAGATAGCTCCATTGACATTACACATGACTTAGCAGCTAACAGAATGGAAGCTCTTTCTACTTAAGTAGAGCCTTTCCTGTTCCTTGGGTGGTGCCTTAATTTGTACATGTGTGCAATCTATGGCACCCAGTACTTCATGGTATTCCCTAGGTGGTGCCTTAATTTCTACATGTGTGCAATCTATGGCATCCAGTACTTCAGGGTAGTGTGATACAGGGTAGAACTCCTGCATATTTCTGGCCCTATCCTCAGGAGTATGAGGAAAATATATGTGGCCACTAGCATGCTCTAGGGCCACTAGCATGCTCTAGGATAGCATTCAGAAGCTGATGTATGATTCTGGATGTTGATGCCTGTGAAACTACCAGCATGTCTCCTACTGGTCTCTGTAAGGTACCTGTAGCTAAAATTCTAAGTGCTACACATACCTTTCTCTCCACTGGGATCAGTTCCCCCCTGGGTTTGCCCTGTCTCTTTGTTGAGGACGACAGAGATCCCAGAGTTCCTGTAGTGTGTCTCTATACACCCTGTAGTGCTCTACAGTTTCCACATCATGTAGATTGTGATAACTTACCCAGGGTCTGAAAACTCATCTCCTTCTTGGCTTTGGTCTACTAGCAGCATTGGTAGCATAGAATTCAGCCTCTTGCACATAGACATGAATTAAAGCAACAGCAGCCCTTAAAATTGCTTCTGTGTAGATGCCTTCCTGTGGTTGTACTCCAATAGGTTTTGGAATTCACAGGGAGAACCAGCACTGAGTCTACACGGTTGCTTTGTAGCTTGTTGACTATCTCCTCCATACAGTATTGGGTGATTAGCATACAATTGATCTGCTTATGCTGTAATTTGCATGCCATGGTGTTTACATTCTTTGTGAGGCTCTGTGCAGCTGTATATGGTGAGCAGCTTACTGAATCCAAAATAGTGTGCTACCATGTGTGTGTGTTATGCCACAATGCACACATGGCATAAACAGACTCTGTAAGCTTTATTGAATCTGGCTGTTAGTCTCTTAGTCCTGGAGCAATGTGCAATCATACGTTACAACCTTTTTGTTAATACTTAAAAGCATGACACAGCAGCTTGCCTCAAGAGCAGATTGTTTTGGAGTCTGTGGTATGGTTCATAGAGCGAAACATCCCAGTATAGAATAGTTTGTTTTGCTAGAGACAAATTCTCTGCAAAATGAAAGTAAAAGAACACAAAAGCAGTTGCAATGAAAAACAAACAAAATACAATATTTGATTTTCTCATTACTCATTTGTCTCTTGTTTGACCTTGAGAAAGTTACTTACCCAAGCATTGCTTCTAACTCACCCCTGAAAAGCAACTGTGGCTCCAGTGAGCCTACCTGGTTATTATAAAGCCACAAGTGAAATCTGGAGAAGATCAATGCTGGGATTTGATAAAGTCATCAAACTTTTAATTTCCATATCAGTGAGCTATTAAAAAAGGGATCTGGCCTGAACATTAGTATATAATTAAATATGTACTTGAAAATTTTATATTAAGACATGAGACAGCCTCACACAGCACCCCTTATTCAGTGATGAACTTTCATTAATTTAGTGACAGACTGCTGTCTTTGGTTTGTGTCATCATTTGTTAAGCTGTTCAGTATTATCGAGAGTAACTTAAAGAAATACAGTAAATTCTGACATCGTACAGCTCAGTAACTGCATCGACCCATTATGGCAATCAGTGCAATAGATATGCAAAACATTGAAGGACACTTGCAAAACCTCAACATCCAATGCAGGGCAAAAAAAGAGATACTTGCCTTCTGTTGTAGTATTGATTTTACATTTTGTAATGGATAATGTCTTGGGTCACAATGAAATTTTCTCTGCTTATGCACTTGCCTAGCATTTTTTTCCTTTATTTGAATCTCAGTCCAGTAGTACAGTTGTGGGTCAATTATCCAAACATTCATTATCCAAAATGTTAATTATCCAAACGCAGCCTACAAAAGTTTTCAGATATACAAAAATCATAAAGTTTGATTATGTAAACATTATACATATTTGCTTGCATGTGTTTTCGAGCTTGTAGTCCACTCGTGTGTGAAAAATATTTTTTATTTTGCAACTGAAGCATTGAATGGTTGAAAAGTGTATTCCCTACGTGCAGAAAAAAACACGATTTTAGAAGGTTTTTTTATCTGGTTCAATTATATGTTTGATTATCCGAACAATGTGATTATCTGAACTACCCTAGGTCCCAATTAGTTTGGATAATCAACTCTCTACTGTAAATTTTGTACTTAGTTGCTCTTATGAACCAATGATTTGATGCAAGAAGAACATTATGGTTACATCTCAGCTATTGTTGACAATATTTTAATATTTTATATGAGCCACTGTGCTCAGACTGAGATGGGTAAAAGCATAGGAAGTCAGTAACTGTGGACTTGTTTTAAATATTTTCATTGCTCTCATGTATTACATTACACTGAAATCAACATTTACCATTCTGTGTAATAATTAATTAATTAATTAATTAATTAATTAAGAGAAAACCTAAAACAAAATAAAAAAATTGAAAAATTATTTTATATTACAACAGAAATAACTTATTCTATAGCAAATTAACTAACAGAACTATGTATACTATGCATAAATATATCCATTTATTATTATTAACAGACAAATCTTTCAAACTAAATTCTGTATCGTTTCCTTCATTCTTCTAAGTTTCTGTACATGTATTTCATAATTGTCTAATAATGAAACAAGTTTCACCAGAATTTGTCTACAAATTAAGATTTTGTTTGTGGCTCCAACTTTTTTTGAAATATTAGAATACCGTCATAGGATCTGTTCACTGAATCAATGTATGAAAAATTACATTTTAGTGACCATGTTACATCAGTATTGCAGCTAATAACTAATATAGTGTAAACACTGCAAACAATAAAAACAAAATGACATGATCAATGGCTACACACACACACACACACACACACACACACACACACACACACACACACACACACACACAGTATTGTAGAGCACTATACTTGATGAAGCAACTAAAACACCTTTCTGTGCAATATTATATTTCCTAACCTTTCCTACTGCCAAATTCATTCATAAACTCAGACACAGTCATAAGACATAACAAAAGCAATTCACAATGCCTTTATAACATTGAGTAGGTTCTGCATGAAAAAAAAAAGATGAAATGAGACAACTAAAAAAAAAACAGATGCCAAATAGTATGTTGTTCTCTAACAATTATCATTGTCAAAACATTCATACAAGACAGCCACACTCATTCCTATTGCTTTAGGAATTAAAATAATTGTGAATCACAAACATGCATTCTTTTGTAATACAAACATACATTCTTAATGAACTGTGATTCAGTTGCAATATGTTGATGAACAGTGATGTTATAAAGGAGGTTTTGTTAAACAGATCTGCCCTGAGAGTATTACGGTAGCATGAGATGAGCATGTCAGTCATCATCATTGCTTGAAATTGTGAAAGCTGAAGCTATAAATATTATTAATAAAATTTCTACATAAATATCAAGATCTACACAAAATGATAATTCTACACATATGCTTGCAAAAATCACGACATAGAAGAAGCAATTATTCTGTAAGTCACCAGATATGCACTTGACCTAATAAAGGGGTTTGAACTCATTCACTAATGTCCTGAACTGGTTTCCCTTCATCAATGATATATATGCTTTGACTCTTTATTAACTCAAATACTGGAAAATGTTGCTAAAACATGTCTAAGAATATATCTACTCAGGCTTACAAACGTCAGGCTGTAGCAACAATTTTCAGCATATTCCCTAATCTTCATGTCTAAGAATATATAGACTCAGGCTTACAAACATCAGGCTGTAGCAACAGTTTTCAGCACGTTCCCTAATCTTCATGTCTAAGAATATATAGACTCAGGCTTACAAATGTCAGGCTGTAGCAACAGTTTTCAGCATGTTCCCTAATCTTTATGTCTAAGAATATATATAGACTCAGGCTTACAAACGTCAGGCTGTAGCAACAGTTTTCAGCATGTTCCCTAATCTTCATGTCTAAGAATATATCCACTCAGGCTTACAAACGTCAGGCTGTAGCAACAGTTTTCAGCATATTCCCTAATCTTTTACTGCCTGTGTACTTATTTTCTCATGGTTTTCCACATTTAAGACATCAAATGTACTTCAGGGAATGCTTGCCTTGGAAGACAGCTTAAAAATTCTAATTATAACTTTTTAATTAGAAAAAGGCTTTTATAACATTCTAGATGCATAAAGAACAAAGGGCCCTTATCTCACTAATGCTAGAGAAATACATTTTGCTGCTTTCAACAACTAATCAACAATAAATGAGGTTTGGCAACAAATCAAGTTGTCTAGGGACATCTTCAGAAGGGGTCAGATTAATATATTAATGGGAGTTAAGTGGGTTGGGGAGATGGAAGGGTTAAATGGAAGGAGAGATGATTGGGAGGAAATGAGGTAAGGGTGGGGCGGGGCTTAATAGGTTTAGACAAGTGTAGTTGGGTAAGTAACCACATTTTGGCGTGAACTTGCTACCGCAAGTATCATGTCTGTGAAGACCTGTGGTATTGTGGGGCAGTTAGGCTGTGGACTACTTATAATTAGAAACTGGTGAGTTTTCTTTTCTCTCCCCGGATGCTAATGAGAGAATGGTAATTTGTCAGTTGGGTTTTGGGGCTGGTTGCTGTTTGGGGTAATGGTGGGTTCAGATGGACATGGAAGGGGCAAAACTAAAAACTCTGAATCAAATATCCTAGTTAGTGGGATTTGGATGTGGGAGCTACAGGTGTTATGTTGCTATTCCTGATTGGGTTGGTTCGGTAGTTGTGAAACCTCAGTTAGTGGCCATCATTTGCTTTAGGCATGGTTTCTTTCACTGGTGGTGTTGTGTTTTAAATAGTGGAGCAGAAGGTGTAGGGTTGCCGGTCCATTTTGAATTTGGTGTTGAGTGCAAGTGCAATTGGGTGGGTAATTGTTCTTAAAGCCAATGTTTTTAGCATTGCAATTACTCATTTAGTTGTAATGATGAAGGATCTGTTCATGGGTTTAGATATATCGGCAGGGGGAGGCATTTCTGTGCGCAGCTGCAGTACCAGCGTGAGTTATTAGCAGCAAAAAAAAAAGGGCAGTCGCTCAACGAGCCGGGTTATTGGCTCTGAAATTTTAGTTTCTGTACTTCTTGCAAGCTACTCCACTACAGAGTAGCTACTATATTAAGGGTTGTAGTTAGTTTGGTTTACAGTTTTAGAGGTTATTACATTACCCTCAATTTTGTGGTATGCAATGAGGCAAATTCATATCTTGATTCCCTGACTTGAATCGACAGAGTCCCAATTCTTAGGCGACTCAGCAGCTTGCTCCTATTCCCACAAATCAGATGACTGTTCCTCGAGGAGGATCAAATCTGCTGCCTCAGACACTGTTGAACATTCCAACATACCTAGCACACCCATCACCATCCTTCTACAGAGGTTTACTGGTCAGCCACTGCCTCCAACCAGATTGGCAGCTTTCACGTCCCATGCTACACAGGCTGTGGGAAAGCCACTCAGAAGAGTGGGCGGGAGAAAAAAAAAACTGAAAATAGTTTTCTGGCAATTACTGGGATGATGTGAGGAAATAAATTGGCAAATAATGACATCCATTTAAGTTCCTGGCATCATCTCCAGTAGAAAATGCATGTTATCACAAGCTCTGTTATGCTAGAACTTCTTAAGTTTATACGAGAAATATTTAAAAGCTGTCCTTGTACGTAGGCCTTTTGTCCCCCCATTATGTTGGACTTTCCTGGTATTGCATCAAGGGTGGGGATAGGCAAGTGAAGCACTTTGTTAGCAGTGTCGGCTATGAATTTAATGGAAGAAGCATGTCTCACAGAGATCGGTCTACCCTGGCCTAGACCTAACCAGATACATAATTTTGTTTGTGTCTGCATGTGCTCAGTTCTGATAGGGTTATACATAGATGGTGTTAAGCTGGGTCTCTGCTGTGTCCTGCGGTTTGGGGGGTGGTTGGTATACCTTTCAACTCTACAGATTTTCGCCATTTTGCATGGTAGTTCGGGTCCATTTTCATGAATTGCTGGTTTTCTGGTGGAAAAAGTGAGAGCATTAAAGATTGAGGTTGGTAGTAGTGACAAGTCATTTAAATTTCAGTTCATACCCTTCGGTACGCCCTGGGCAATGCAAAGTTGTTGTTTATTAGTTTCTATGGGTGGCAGGCAGTTAACTGTACTCATAGTGAAATGTTTTGGTTCCCAGTGAGTTACGGGGAGGATAAGGAACTTGATTTCAGTAAGTGAAAGTGAGGAAGTAGGAAATACTGATAGAAGTACACTGGTCAGTCTTTCAACAAGACTGACTGCTTGTGGGATTTCACATGATATTCGCGGGCTTTCCTGGTTGGGTTTTTTGCAGGCTTTGGTTGTGCAGCATTTTTTCTGCGGGTGTATTTCTGGTCACACACATTTACACGCTTTATGCTGAACTCTCAGTTCTAAAATTTTAATGAATCTCTCCATTTCACTGTCTCTTATTGGTACAGCATCAAGCTATGTGGTTTTGAGGGCTATAATATTGATCAACATGACCAAGGTAATGGGCTTTCAATATGTCTCTAATAGTTAACTGTATATCAGTGAACAATGATTTTTGTTGGCAAAACTGATGATGAAGTTAATTGCTGGCCAGTAGAACTTGCTAGTTTTAACTGGGATTTGACATATTTTACATTGTGGCTAGAAGATATATTGAGTCAGAAGCATAAGCTGCACAACTAAATCGGGAATGAGTGGTGAACTATGAGTGTCTGTTGGCAAATGTAAAAAAATAAATAAAATCATTCCATGTGTAGAGGATCATGGTTTGGCTCTGTTGTAGTACCAGGGAGCCTCTGCTCGGTCATGGTAGGGGGTTGCTGATGTGGATGGGAGAGGATTCAGTGAGTTTCCTTTAGTTGACCATTCTTACATTTAAAAAAAACAACACAAAACAGAGGAGGGATCCTTGAGTGTTTCTTGTTGGGTGGACGGGTTGAGAGAAGATGTGGCTACATGTCTGGGCCTGCAACTTTTTAAGTTCGTAAGTGCAATATGTAAAAAATGCCCCCCCCCCCCTTTGTTTTTGCATTTGTCCCATGTTTATTAATGGCTTTGTCCAGATTTCTTGCTTTAAGAGGTTGAGAGGTATTTTGAGAATACTCACAAGCAACGTTATAAATATTGCAGGATGTCCTGTTGATGCTTACATTAATTCTTTCCCACTGTTATGAAGTCGTGGTTATGGCAGGCTTTTGACTATTTGTGGCAGGAGATGATGACAGATGTTTGAGTAAGTTTTCATGCCCTACAGGAGCTTATGCCAAAGCAAACCAAATAATTCAGTGGAGTCACTGTATACCGGTCAACTGTACAATCTGGTAGTTCAATACCTAGTTTAATTAACTAAGTAATTGATTGATTGATTAAGTATGTATGGAGGTAGATAGGGAGGTAATTATTTAGGTATGGATGACTTATAAGGCTGTGGTTATGGCTATGGGAAATTCTGAGACCTTCCTTGGTGATAAAGGTTAGTGAATTATGCTTAATAAATAATGACAGCGTTTATTCTTGTTGACTTTTTCATGGGAAACATGCATTATATGGGGGTCCTAGTGATATGGTCTGCCACATAGCTACAAGGTATAAGTTTGTAGGGCCAATAGATAGAAAATAAAAAAATCAATATTGCATTGTATCTATCAAAATACAAATGCATAAGAGCGAGGAATGGTACTTGGGATACCCTCATCAAGCTTGTTTTAAATGCAGCAAATAATGTGCTGGCAGCCATTAGCTGCTGGTTCCTTGTGATGACACAATTATAAGCACAATTAATAAAGCTAAATGGTTTGGGGCATCATAGGTTAAGTGTCAATCTCTCTTGACATCTTTTGGGCATGGCCAGATGACCCTGGAATTCATTGGCGTGGTAGGAATGGAAACTGCATCTTTGCCTCAGGTTTTGGTCTGTTTCTCAGGAAATGGTTGTTTTGGAATGATTGGCAGGTTATTAAGGACTGAGGTTGGAAGATGGTGAATATTTGGGTCTTGGACTTTCTGCTCTTGAAATTCATGATTATTGGGGGGGGGGGTTCAAAACATGGTCTAAGTTTGTAAGAGTAATATTTAAAAGTTGCCAAGGCCTTAATTTCAGACGTTATACCTCTTTAAAAGTCATGGCAAAGCAGACCCGGTTTCAGCCAGTTCTTAATTTGCTAGGAGTCACATAGAAAGGTATGCTTATTCCCTATGATGGGTGGTCTTGCCCACAGTTTTGCTGAGAAGTATAGTTAGGGTTTGGTGAGGAGGGTAGGTTTACCCCCTGCTTACATAATGAGTACATTACTGGGACTAGACTGACAGCTGGGAAAGTGACTAGTTACTGATTCAGTTTATCAGCTGCAAGTCTCCCTTCCTTTAGTTCCATTGGGGTGGCACAGACTCCTTGGCACTGCTTAAGGTTAGGGTTTGTGGTTTAGGATTGTATAGAGGATTTACAGTTTTCTTTTCTTGTGCAGACCATAATGAGGTTGCGGACGAGGAAGGGTGGAGTGGGCATCAGTTGGTGGCTTGAAGGAAATGAAGTTGACGAAGGCGGCATTTCCTCGGAGATGGAGCTGTCTTTCAGTTTTGCTTTGCTGTTGTCAAGTACCAGTTTCAGGTTTGAAGGTGTTTCGCTGCCAACAACGTAATTATGTTTTGGGCTGGTAGGATTGTTTTGGTACACACAGGAGGTGAGTGTGGGTAGGATATGTGGGAAACTATAGGCGGGTTTACCCTGAAGGTAGAAAACTTATATAAGGCATCACTGGTAGTTTTCATTGCAGATATAGGTTATTCTTGTAAACTTAACTGATGAGAAAACCTTGGAATGGGACGTTTTGGACAAGCAGCAGAGTAGGGACATGTAGCTGTTGGGTTTTTGAGGCCACATGCTGTCCAGCTACTGAATAATTGTTGTGTGATATAATTTAAAGGGGTTGGGGAATGTTTGTTAGAAATATTAGGGTTTATTTAAATTGTTTAATACACCAGTTGTATGGTTGGTGTGGTTGTGCTGTTAAAATGCCATGTTAGTTGCTTTAATGTTTAACTGCTTATCACTGGATAAGGGGCGTGAGGGCCGAATTGCTATTAGATTAAAGTTTGAAAGGGGTGGGGTGGTTTGAGAAGGAACGGACTTTCAGTATTGGTGATGAGGTGATTGTTCGGGATAGGGAGTTCAAGGATTACAGTTTTTGAAGATTTATGTTGGGCTGTGTTTAATTTTGGAATGTGAGGGTCAGCAAAGGCTAGGATGGTCATTATGTGCTATGTTTGTATTGGTTATTTGGGGGGATTGGCAGGATAGTTCGAGATGTTGATATAGGGCTGCTGTTTGGACGATGGCAGGTAGTTGCCCTTTCATGGTTTCCTGTGGCATTGGGTCTAAGGTTTTGGCATTGCCTATGAAGGATAAGGTCCTGGAGGCTCATTACGAGGTTAATACTGGTAGTTGGAATGAATAAGAAGTTAGTTAATATACAGGATTTATGCCAAGATATGATTATTTTAGTATTGGGAAAGGGATTTATGACTTAACTGTTAGTCAAGTGATGGTTTTGGTGTTTATAGGACAGGGCTTTTGAAGGTTGACAGGGCTCCAGTTAGGTTTGTAGAAGAGGGGTAAACTGAATGATGTTTGATGGCATCCCCCCTTCCAGCTTGGGTATGGGGGTTAAGTGGTTGAAATTATGGTAGGGGAGAGGGGGAACAGCCTGGTCAGGCTGGTTGGTGGAGAAGAGGGACAGGCTTGCCCTCTTCTGTTCCCCCTCTGGTGTCTGGACGCTCATTTCATGGATTTGGGGAAAGGAAATTGAGCAGCTGGAGGATGCTTGCTAAATAGATAAGCAAGCAGAGGTAAAGATGCTGCTTGTTTTGGTTGGAAGGTAATTCAAGGAATGTTGTATGAAGTGAGATGGGGACGCTGCTTCATAAGTAAAGTAAGCATGTAGAGGTACGGATGCTGATTACTGGGTGAGGATGAGTAGGATCATGTCATCCTGAATTATTTGGTTGGATAGGTAATTCAATAAATGGGATATGAAGTGAGTCTTTGATGCTGCTTCATAAGTAACATAAGTGAGCAGAGGTATGGACGCTGCTTACTGGGGTAGGATGAGTAGGTACGCTGTCCTGATTAACATTACAAGGATGTTTATGCTATTATTAAAAGCAACTATACTATGTCCAGTTGTAATTAAAACATTTGGTGATCAAAGTTATGTTGTGGAAGTTTAATAAAGGTCGTCAAATGTCATTCGGTGTGATGTGTTTATTGAAGGGAACCTGGACAAATGAGGTTTGGCAACAAACCAAATTGTCCAGGTATATCTTCAGAAGGGGTTAGACTAATATTTTAGTGGGAGTTAAGGGGGTTGGGGAGAAGGGTTAAATGGAAGGAGGGGTGATTGGGAGGAAATGAGCTAAGGTTGGGGAGGGGCTTAAGGGGTTTAAACAATTGTAATTAAGTAATTAACCACATTTTGGCGTGAACTTGCTACCCACCCCTCTCTCTTTTTTTTTTGGTGGATTGGTGGGCATTGTGGTTATTCTATTAGTTGAGGCAGGTGGAAAAGAGGGACAGGCTTGCCCTCTTCTGTTCTCCCTCTTGTGTCTGGATGCCCATTTCAGGGATTTTGGTAAAGGAAAGTGAGCAGATGGAGGATGCTTGCTAAATAGATAAGCAAGCGGAGGTAAAGACTCTGCTTGTTTTTGGTGGAAGGTAATTCAAGGAATGTTGTATGCAGTGACATGGGGACACTGCTTCATAAGTAAAGTAAGTGAGCAGAGGTATGGACGCTGCTTACTGGGCAGGATGAGTAGGTACACTGTCCTGATTAACATTACAAGGATGTTTAAGCCGTGATTAAAAGCAAATATACTATGTCAGTTGTAATTAATAAATTTGGTGATCAAAGCTATGTTATGGAAGTTTAATAAAGGTTGTCAAATGTCATTCGGTGTGAAATGTTTATTGAACGGGACCTGGACAATTAAAATATTAACATGTTTTATGAATGAGTTGCAATGTGTCAAATGCTTTTAATATCATAGAACTCACTGAATCAGTATATTTTTGTTTGTTTTAGTTGAGGCAGTAGTTGATTATTTTAAATTTAGGACCCAGACAAATGTATTCCTAAGATTAGAATACATACAAGAAGACACATTTACCTTTTGCAATGGTGAAGCAATGTATTTCTGGTTGTACTAGTGATTATACTTATTTTGCGAATTAAGTACAGCTTCAATTGTAAACTTACTTGATCTTGGGAACATACAAATGAAGATGTCAGGAAAAACCCCAAATAATGTATTTTAACTAGTATCCTTTCATGGGTCTATATTACAAGACCGAAAGAGCAGAACCACAAACATCTAAAGAGTAAAAACGATGAAACCTCGAAGTGCTGTTTGCCAGATCGTGGTACAGTGAGGACTGGAATATTTGCACTTTCCTCACTGTAGTGTGATCTCAGAGTTGAAATATATATTAAGCAGGGGGTGTGGGGGCGCAGACCCCACAATAGCAAGTTCGAAGTTCCGTTTCTTTCGCTCTTTAGGTGTTTGTGGTTTTAATTTTTCGGTCTTTTAATATAGACCCGCTTTCATTATTACAGATGCCCATTTTATAAGATGATAGCAGCTCACTCTCTTCTTCTTGTAGATTTTGCCAACATTTGTTTAAGCGATATAGTTTCCATCCATACTTCCTTCCTACAAAATTCATAAAACCTTATTAAATTGCCTGCATAATTCAAACAGTGGTCAGCATGCATTGCTATTATTCTGTGGGTACATCATTTTTACTGTACTTTTTTCACCAAAAAGTACTAAGTCCTCATTGGTTGGGGTTGATTGCCAAAAGACATAAACCGATAGAAAAGGTGTAACTTTGCCTTACCCCAGATTTTTGCATATTTATATCTGTTTCCGGGTCATTTAAAGTTAGATAATATTTCATCTGGAAGACTAAAGCAGAGATACATTTTTAATATTGCGAGATAACACAATTTAATCTAAACTATAAAAAATATATGTTGAATCAACTGCATTTTATGCAGCAAATAAGTACGTGGCATGCCTCTTTAACAAATATTTATTGCTGTTATAAAATAAAATAAATGCTTGTAATATCTGGACTGGGGCTGATAATTACCTACCACATACAAAGCCAGACTAAAATGGTAACATTACCTCTGTAAGATACTTCAAAATCCACTGATTCAGTACTTTTGCTATAATTTTATAATTAACATTCAGCAATGAAATAGGACTATAATTTGCTAACTCTATTTGGTCTGAGACAGATTTATGACTTTACTCTGGCTAGTAAAAACATCTATCCACTGAATTAGGAAAATTAGACAATAAAAGAAAAAAAATCTGTGAATATAAGGCACTAAAGTGTTGGCAAATGTTTGATTTCACAGGCCTCAAATTTTGTCCTGATTTATTGGAGGACATTCATAAGGACCCGGTTTGCTAGTCTTTTCATGGTTTTATGAAAAATGCCTTCATAAAAGGACATTTATATTCCGATTAGGATTATAAATTATATTTTTTTACCTCCTGTTACACTCTGTCAGAATCTGTTCCTAGCACCCCCTAGTTTGGTCATAAAGTTGCTTTAGTTCATTTCAGAAAAAGTCCACTTGAAAAAAAGAGCCAAGTATACACTTATTCTCTGTTACTTTATTCATATTGGCAAAATATAGCTTCAACATGACCACTGACTTTGCTTTTGGTAACCTTATGTAAAAGTGAGAACTGTCTTCTGCATCCTTTGGTACTATTGGGTTAGAACTCTTAACAAATGTTTCACTTTCAGAAATAATTATTTTTGCTTCTCTAAACTTTGTATACATTTCTTTATCACGAGCTCTGCTTTATAGTATGAGTTGTACTGGAAGTTATTTTTTTTTCTAATTTCTCTTCTCATTTGATTTGATTTGATTTTTTTATTCTGAATTTCCTATGACTATTTTTTAGACGCATACTTACCAATCACATTCTTGTAAGCATCTGCCATTTGAGCATTTCTTTCTTTCTTTCTTTCTTTCTTTCTTTCTTTCTTTCTTTCTTACCATCAAAGTTACATGATGTAATGACAAGTAATCAATACTGAATATTGTGCTATAATTTTCTATGCTGCAGGGAGAACTGGTATAGCTGAAGACTAGTAGAACAAGTTTCATTTCTGTGAAGACCCTTTCATTTCAGGTCACTGAATGTGGTTTCTAATGGTCAGAACCTGGGGGTTATTAGATTTTTTTCTAGAAATGCACATCATAAAATTCTCACATGGCAGCCAATTACTTGAGCATCCATTAATTGATTGGCTTTATCTCATTTTGACTTTGGAAAGGAATCTGCTAGCATATGAAGTTAGACTGAGATCCTCCTTTTACCTGGCTTAAATGTAATCTTAGAAAGCTTTCAACCAGGTTTACTTGTCTCTTTTCATGTGTTTGAAACTTGATTGCTACTTATAGGTTTACAAGGGCATGCTTATGCCAGGCTTCATTTTACCACATGTATTTGCTGATTACTCATTTGTAATTATTGCTGTGGGCTTGAATGTTATAGCAATAACCCACGCCTGGGTGTGGGTAATGCTGGATTTACCCACGGTTGGCGTGGTTTGGTCCTGAGGGCAAAGCCCGAGGGACCAAACAAAGCCAACCGTGGGTGAATCCAGCATTACCCACACACAGAAGTGGGTTATTGCTATTATACAATGACAATATTTAAGAAAAAAAAAATTACTTTTCTTAAATAATGGCATTGTATAATGCCTCCTTGATGCCCTTCCACAGCTGTCTGGTATTCCGCGGCAGTTCTGATGTACTGCTCATGCGTATGCCTACGCAGTACATCAGAGCTGTGGGCAGAAGCAACGGAGAAAGCAAGATCTCCATTGCTTTTTACTGTTTTGCTATGTTAAATGGGCTTAACATAGCGAGACAGCTTTAAAATAAGCAACAGAGATTCTCTGTTGCTTTTTTTAAAGCTGTCTCGCTATGTTAAACTCATTTAACATAGCGAGACAGTTTTGAAAAAAGCAAAGGAGAAAGCAAGATCTCCGTTGCTTTTTACACTGTTTCACTATGTTAAATGGGTTTACCATAGCGAGACAGCTTTAAAATAAGCAACAGAGATCTCCGTTGCTTATTTTAAAGTCTCATGTTAAACCCATTTAACATAGCGAGACAGGTTTAAAAAAAAAAGCAACGGAGAAAGCAAGATCTCTGTTGCTTTTTACACAGTTTTTCGCTATGTTAAAGGAGTTTAACATAGAGAGACAGCTTTAAAAAAAGCAACGGAGATCTCCGTTGTTTTTTTTAAACCTGTGTCGTTATGTTAAACTCCTTTAACATAGCGAGACAGTGTTTTAAAAAAGACTTATACTAATGGAAAAAGTCTGGGCGACCGGACCTTTTTCCATTAGTATAAGTCGATTTACAATGTGCACGCTGGCCAATCAGAGTGCACGTTTTGGAATATTAATGGGGGGTCATGGTATAATGTGGCTTAAGGTATGATTTGAGACATAAATATCTCAGAAAAAAGAGTAAGCATAACTTTTTATGTTTCAAATGATCCATTTGGTTCTGAAGTGGTGTGATCTTGGACTGACAATGATAAAGTTAGGGCTATAGGTATACTTCCCTCTCAAAAACTGTAACTTTGATTTTTTTTATTTATCAACTGAACAAAATGTGTTTGTGTTATCAAATGCATTTAGATATAATGTGTACTCAATATGTTGTTGCAATTGCAACCTTGAAGTTGTAATTGGTCTGATGTCATTGAATATTTTATTTATTTACTTATTAAGTATTTATTTATGAATGCATGTATGCATGTATTTATTTATTTGTTTATTTATACATTTATTAACTGGGTAATTACATTGCTCTGAATGCTGTTATCAGGCATGACCCAAGGCTTAAGGCAAAGCAAGACAGTATTATATGAAAGTTAAGACAAGAACAACAAAAGTATTAGAAAAAATGTTTAAGAATGCTGTGGCCTAAACCCTAAATTAAGATATAACCAACAAAATATATAGCACACACTCATTGTGGTTCTGCTAGAATAGCATAAAACTACAATAAGATTGTGTTTTACAAAGTAGAAATACATCAGAATTACTTGTAATAGATATAGAAAGTTGTACAATTGCACATATGATGTAGTAATTGCAATGGATAAATAAAAAAAAACAGAGGGTATATATTCTTGGTGTAAACACAATGTGTGACCTAAAAGATGCCCAGTGCTCTCCATAACATTCAAAAGCATCTGATTTTCAGTGATGTCCCTGATTTTGACTCAGATTTTAGCTCTTTTTCTCTTAACCCCCACATATAATGGTGACTTTTGTAGCAATGATTGTGAATTAAACTTAATGAATAATGACAATATTTAAAGTTAGCAACTTCTTTTTACTTCATAAAATGTATATTAATTTGTATTCTCTTATTCTGGCAATGCATCAAGTAATTAGTTTCAATATTGTAAAGGTATCCCTGACTGTTTATTTCTGGATTTGTCCCTGAGTCAGAGTAGTGGTATGATGCTGTCATTGATGTGCGAGTATCAGAAGAATAATGCAAAAACTTAGAGTGCAGAGGTCAGTCCAATAGTGAGATAAGACAGGGGAGATTAAACTGTCAATAGATTTGGTGAATTGTAAATCAAGATAAAAATTAAATATAATAATAGCAATACAGCTATGGACAAATCAACATATTAGCCATATGTTTCAAAGTAGTGACCCTGAGAAAAACTGTTGATGCAACTTTTTCATAATTGCTTAAAATGTCTTATGGTTGCAGAATATCTACTGTCTGTGATATTTTGTTCCATTATTCAGATGTGGTTTTGCAAAAAAAATTTTGAGAAGTGGCTATGGTGAAATGTGAACTAATAAGGAGACTGTAGTCAGTGTTTCTGAGAGAATAATGTGTGTCTATGTTGTAGAGGACACTTGTTAATGGGGGGACAGTAATGCTCACTCATCAGATTAAAGGTCAGTGTGTTCAACAGAAAGGAAACTCAACTGTCTTCAGGCAGCTAGTTGCATTTATTCAATGGAGTACAACGGTGTTCATGGGGACAGTGAGGTGGATAAATCTTTATATTTTATTTTCTCCCCTCAGAAGTTGTTTTGAATGTTGTATGGAGTGTAGTATTATGGTTGCAAGTGATTATTCTAGGATGGGATTATGATATTGATCATTATTGCATTCCTTGTTTCTTTTGTTAGAAAGTGGAAAAATGTTAATGCAACTCAGTTGTGTACCTGGGTTTCAAAAACAAAGTGTCTGGCCAAAGAGCAGGCATAGCTATTTTTATTGAGAAATTAAATGTTTGACGAAGTGGAACAGATCAGCTATGAGACGTGTTCATATTAAGTTAAGTCTGCTGTAAGTCCCAAAATGTATACTAGTAGATTTTCCTGTGTCTAGTTTTAGTTGATTAGAGCAGAGCTACTTTCAAAGTAGAGTGAAGTTTTTTGTAATAACTGAGTGATTTAATTTTGTGGTGCTGATTCCCTATTGATGGCAATATCATCTGCATACAAGTGCAAATTTAGGAGATGTATGTCCTAGGACAAGCCATCAATGAATAAAGAGAACTGAAATTACCTCTGGGGCATGACCATGTATGTTGGCACAGAGTTTTTGTCAGCTCTGTGTGCACTTACAACAAGCATTGTGTAATGTGTGTAATTGTGAGACCAGATGCATACCTCCCCTGAGAAATGGCATTCCTTAATTTCCTGCAGCACTATGGCCTTTTTGACACATTTTAAAACTCTTTTGAGATCAATGAACATTAAGTCTCTCATCTTCTATTTTTTAAAGATGGTGTTGGTTAGCAGAATTATGTAAGTTGTCATGCAATACATTGGCCTAAAGCCATGATGCTTATTAGTAAGGATGTCATATTGACATATGTAATGAAAGATTGCTTATGTTATTTTCTCAAAAAAATAGTTAATTGTTTCAGACGGTTTATTGACCAGTAGTCATGAACTGCTTTTGGGGCTGCCTTCTTTTGGTAGTGGGGGATTCTGGTGGCTCTCTTGAATGTTTAGGAAGTGCATTATTATGAATAGGGACAGAGGATCAAATGTAAGTTACTGTGTCTCCATTGTTATTTACTTCTAGTTTGAGATGAAGCAGGTGTGATGTGTGATAATGTATTAGTGAATTACAAAAGATTTTGTTAAGGTCATAACCTCTTTTTCTGTTAGTGGTAGAATCAGTGGCAGTCAAGGTAGCTTTGCAGTGGTTCTATAACATGACAATGGTGATGTTGCTGAGTGGAATTTGCGAGCGTTGAGGTAAAATGCTATGTTATTCTTTATTTTATTTTAAAATAAGTGTCTCATATAGATACCAGTTGAAGGAAACTCCAAACATATACTTTTAAAACATTTTTTACAGAAAATAAATCGTAAGTACTTTTATTTTATACACAAATGACTTAATCTAAATTACATCAAAAAATCTAAATCTAAAAACCCACCTAACATAAAATAACAGATTTTACCTATTTTAGAAGCTAGCCTTTCATTTTAAAACCAATTTGTAATTGAAAACCCCGTATTCAAACCTGAATCTTAATGTAGAGGGAGTCATCATGGGTAATAAAATGGATGATTTCAAAATAAAATTGTGTAGAGTGGCAAATCATCAGGATAGCATAGCTCAGTGAATACCAAATGCTTTTTAAAAACAGAAAAACTAAGAAATATGAATTTTATTTTGCAAATGATTTTATGCAATTGTTTCTTATATATTTTAGAGGTATTCATTTGAAGATGGATTACTATTTTGTAGTTAATTCATTCTATAGTAAATAATTCACTATGTATACCATTTTTCTGGGACTAAGAAATCTTGCCAAAGTCAATATTTTTGTCAGTATGTTCCTTTTTAAAATCGTGCCAAGAATATAAAAAGGCAGATCTGTCAAGAACTTACACGAAATGTGTGCCATTTTACATATTTAGTATTTTACATCATTTAGTGAGCAAGCCTTCACAATTATGTACTATGTACAATGCCAATACTTAAAGGCCATTCTAAAAAACTGCAGTAACAAAAAAAAATGACAGCATTTGTAAGATATCAAAACTCCATAGCATTAGTAACATGTCAAAGTAATACTGAAGATGATAATTTATGCATAGCTTCCTGATGTAATTCCTGAAGCTGTTAATGTAGGCAGATCTTATTAAATATAGTTAGTGTGTGGAAGTACAATAAAAATGAAGATGTGTAGAAATGTGGGCCAGAAATGATAATAAATTTTCACTTTGGGGCATAATTTTATAATGAACTTGTAAATAAAGAATCACTTCTGCACTAACTTTATTTACACAGTTAAAAATAAAACCTTGAGTTGGAAAGTGAAGTGAATTTTTGGAAGGCATTTACACATTTTATGCTAATGGGAAAGAATGCAAAACTAGATGGTAGAATTTAAGACTTGTTCTCATTTCTTAAATGTTTTGCAACAATAATTTTACAGTAGTGAGCATCCAAGCTCATGTAACAGAGGACTGTGCTACCATTTTACTTGCAAGCTATTGCATGTGCTGTCCCCTGCCTCAGTAAAAAGTACACATTTTGGAAAGATGCATCCTATGTTTAATCACTCAGACTGCTGTGTAGACACTATCCCCTAGATTTAATAAATTCAATGTATGTATAGTGTAGAGCCGACATCAAATGTTACCATGCCCATGTTCACAGTTCCCCCTCCACAGTGCACCTTTCATATTAATCATGGTGCATTGCTGAGGGACAGCCATGGGACATGGTTATTGAATCAGTGTAGGGACTGTGGTGCTAGCTGTGTTTGCAGATGAGTAACACACTCCCTGCGCTGTCTGATTGAAGTATAGCAATGTAATTACATTTTTAATTTTTTATACAAATCATGTTTGCACAATGTGGAGTGCAGCAGTGTTAAGCAACGCTGAGACACCAGATATCTAAAAATATAAATTGGATGTCTTTAATTATTTATCAACAGGTCAAGTTTAAGCGCAGCTGAGCACTGCTTAAAGGTATGTCAGAGGTATATGTAAAGGTATAGCAAAATATCAGATGTCCACTTAGTTAAATGGGTAGAGTAATGGTCTCCTATGCCATAGGTGCAGGGTTTGAATACATGGGAGGGCAAGTTCACTTTTTTGTTCAAAATAGAAATTATGAAAATGATTTTTAAATCTTGGCCTGCTATGCTCAGCTAAGCTCTGCTAAGACCTGCGAAGCCCTGAGAGGCACCTCATAAATGCAATAATGGCTGAAATTGTTTATGCACTGCTTGGGATTGCTGAGTTGGTTTGTGCACTGCTAAGCACTGTTACACATATGGGTTTTAGCACAACTTAGCTCAGCTGCACTGGTTTGCATGCTGCTAAGCAACATGCCCCACTTTTAAATATTACCCAATGGCATGTAAGGGTGGAAAAACAGGCTATATTAAGACTAATGGGTGGGAATACAGCATAATCTGTTGGAGTTCTATCTCTGAAGGATACAATGGCAGGTGTTGGAGAGGGTTCACACTTTTGGGCACAGTGGTGGAACATTCAGGAGTCTAGGGTCATAGTCAGACTCCTTGTAAAAATCAATGAGGGCCAGCTGATGCCATGAGGTCACTAGAGCTCAAAGTGCAAAGTGGAGGCCTGAGACCGCCTGGCAAAGGACTTCACCAGTGCAACTGGTATCCCTGAACAGGTGAGCAGTGTCATCACCACCACAATGACCTGAAAAGATGGAAGGAGGCTCTCTTGAACACCTGGGTCCAAGAATTCTGGGCTGCGAGTGTCCCACATGTATGCAAGTACCATCACCTATGTTTCACCAACATCTAATTTTGAATGTTGGCTAAACTGGTATGCATAATGGTGTGCTTCTCTCCCAACAGCTGCAGAGGAGAGAGAGAGGGCTCACAACATCAAGGCACAAGCCAGTTGCCTGGCCAGGTTGCGATGTGAGTGTGTTGAGTACAGATGTATTTTGCTATCTATAGTCAAATAAGCAAGAACGTGTAAAGCAGTAACTGTGATTAGGTATATACGGTAAAGATTGTGTAGCAATAAATGTGGACTTACACCTATGTTACAAGAAGTGCATACTGACAACTGTATTGCCATAAACACGGAAGACTAAGGTATTAACAATAATAAAGTATATGCAATAAAGGTTTGTAGTGCAATAACTGTGGAATTACAGCTGTGTTACAACACCTGCAATACAACTGAAGATTTCTCTAATAAACTCCCTTGTGGAATGCTTGTGGAAGTATGGCTGTTTTGCAAGAAATCAATTATTAAAACTGTTCTGCAATGAAAAAGCAAAATGGGATCATTACCAGCATGAAGGTATGTCTAATAATGTCTGTTGTGAAATAGTTCTGTTTTGCAAGAAATCAATTATCCAATTGTTCTGCAATAAAAACATGAAATACTATAAGTACCTGCATGAAGGTATGTCTAATAAAGACTGTTGTGCTATAAGTGTAGGTTCAGAGTTGTTTTGTAAGAAATCAGTTATGACAACTGGTCTGCAACGACACATGGAGAAATAGCAATAACATCAAGGTGAATCGGCATAGTATTGCACCGGTGCAGTGGTGCAGCAATAGCACTGTCACCTCACAGCAAGAGGTTTTCCAGTTTGATTCTCAGCTGGAGTGCCTTCTGTGAGGAGTCTGCATGTCCTCCCTTGCTTGTGCGGGTTTTCTCCGACTTTATAAAGGCATGCATCTGGAGCATTTCTCCCTGGGCCTCCGATGGAAATTGACGTTGTCCCAAGTCAGACCATCCTGGTAAACAAATAAATAAATTGTGTACAGCTGGATTGCCTTGTTTTTATCATTGCAGGTCAGCTACAAGCATTCAGGCTGTGAGGTATGGTGCTGCAGTCAGGTATAACAGTGTACTAGTTGTAGACTTCAAATAACCCATAATCTCATACTGGTTGTTGACTTCACAGATATTTCAACACACTAACAATGTAATGTGTACACATGAATTCTAAGTGGTAATAAATACGTTACCTAGTATGTCTGTTATGCTTGAATGTCATGCATGTGCGTTCAACTGCCACTGCAGTCAGTTATAAATCTATACCACTATTAGCAGGTCATATTCTGGTCCAGGTGAGCTTTAGGTAAATATCAGTCAATCACTAATCAGCAGTGGCTCAGTAGCTCAGTTTGCTTAATGCTGTGTATGAAGTACATTTTTGCCACACACAGACCAGGTTTCGAATCCAGTGCTATGTAGATCTAAATATTGCACTGTAATGTTTACAGATATTCTCTCCACAGGAACTACAGGTAAATGTGTGAAGTATCCCTTATTATGAGTGCATTATTGTGTGTTTACATGTCACAGACTGTTGCAATCATTACCAGTAATGTTAAAATACAGCATGAAAACAGGAAATAAGTGTAATAATAATAATAAAAAGCTTGAGAGGTATGTACGTGCTACAGCAGCTATACGGCACTTTTGCACATAAAGGACAGACCTGTAGAGTAGATAACAGTACTGCTGTCAACTATATAGCCTATAATGGTATTAATAGACTGTATTTTGCTCTCACCCCACCCCTTATCTTCACATATTTATTATTCTTATGCATTTGTTATGGTTTACTATTAACATACATTGTTCCACAAACTTTATTTAAAAAACTCTTAACTAAACCTAAGCCTACCAAATTAGCAGCAGACAACCTCCCAAGTGAATACCTACAAATCGCAGCTGATGCTCTGGCCTACCCAGTATCCATCTTGATTAACCGATCTCTGTCAGAAAGTTACGTTCCCACACTGTGGAAAGTATCACATATAATTCCCCTCCACAAAGGCGGACCCTCCACAGAACTAACCAATTACCGCCCCATAGCTATTCTCTCTCCACTCTCCAAAATACTAGAGAGATGCATACACTCTCAGGTCTCAGACTACCTCCTTACTAACAACCTCCTTTCCACTACTCAGCATGGCTTCCAACCAAACCATAGCACCACCACTGCCTTACTCTCCTTTACTAACAATATCCTTCAGCATAAAAACAATGGCGATCTCTCCTCTGCTACTTTCCTAGACATATCTAAAGCATTTGACATGGTTCCCACACAAACAACTTATCTCTGTCCTCAATAACCTATCCTTCTCACAATCAGTCACCAACTGGTTTCAGAGTTACCTGTCTGACCGCCAACAATCTGTTGTATGGCAGAATGACATATCTCCCCATCTACCTGTCTCCATAGGGGTTCCCCAAGGATCCATCCTTGGACCCCTACTCTTCTCTGTTTTCACCAATAATCTAGCCTCTGCCACCAAACATGGCACACTCATACAATACGCAGATGACTCAACCATCATCTGCTCAGCCCAGTCCCTACGCAAACTTCAAAAAGTCACACAGGAAGCCTTTTCCTCTGTTGAAACTTGGTTATCCAATGCCCAATTAATACTCAACCCAAACAAAACTAAACTACTCATCTTCCAACCCACCAAACATACTCAAAACAACTCTCATTTTAACATCACAGCAAAAGACAACACCACGATATACCCAACTGAACACACCAAATTGCTAGGAGTGGAAATAGACAATAAACTAAAATTTGACATTCACATATCCATGACCATAAAAACAGTCCACAAAAAAATAGGAGCGTTATACAGAAATAAGCAACTTCTCACCAAAGCAGCAAAGATTTCAATAGCAAATTCCCACCTTATCTCCACCCTACTTTATGCCTCTCCAATATATACCAACCTAAGGCAATGCAATCTAAACAAGCTAGAGACCTGCTATAACAAAATTGCCAAATTCGCCACAGGGGCATCCTACCATAGTCACCACTGTCTCTCACTTGCTGAACTGGGCTGGCTTGAACTCCCTCACCTCCTTTAATGGTATCAACTCTCACACGCCCACAAACTAGTAAACCATCCACTAAATGTCCCATCCCTCCAGAATCTACACCAACCCTATCGCACCACCAGACCACAAAGATCCAGCAACAAAAATCACTTGCAGATCACTAAAGCCAATAACTCTGCTGGTGAAGCACTATTCTCTTGCACCATAGCCAAATTATGAAACTCCCTCCCACCCACAATTACCTCTATAACATCATGCACCCACTTCAAAACTTTACTAAAAGCACACCTAAAAACATGCTGGCTATGCCCTTGCAACTCCCACTCTAATATCAGCAACCTCATCCAACCACTACCTTTCTTTCCACTACATTAACTACCTTGATTATAGCAAGCTCAAATGCTCATAAGCCTAGTACTTATTATACAGCAGGAACTTCTTATTCTAACATTTGTTAATGTCTGTTATGTACTTCACAGATAGAAATTCTAGTTGTCTACTGATGTACTATGTTCTTCATCTGTAAATATGTTGTAAGTAATTGCTATGTAAATTGTTAATCGCTATGTAATCCAATGTAACTTCTGTCTGTTTATTTTACCTGCGGAGCTTTTCTCCCCGGGCCTCCGCTGAAAATGGACCTACGTCCAGTCGGACACTCCCGGTCAACAAATATAAATAAATAAATAATAAATAAATAAATAAATAATTTTGGGGCATGTGTTTTATTATTGTTATGTATTACAATGGTTGCATATTAACATATCTTGTTGAATTACCTATCCTGTTGGCTTTATGCCACAACTGTTATTGGTATGCTGTTATTATACTGACTATTCTGTTATTCATTGTTGTGTTTCACATAATATGCATTGAAATGTAATGGGGTTATTTCCAATGTTCTGGCATGCTGTTATTATTAACAATGGTTTTGTTCATAACTAACCAAATGTATTGCTTCACCTTCATAAACACAGTGCATCATGGTAGGCTGGTTCCTGCTGATCCACTTACCCTACCTCAACTGGCCATGGCACTGGGTACCAGCATGCCTGGGACCCAATCTCATGGTGCCCCATCTGCTGGCCCTGCACAATCATTGGGTAGAACTGCCTCAGGGGATGGAGCCCATCCCCCATGGGAGTAGTGGCAGAGGGGCAGTAGTCACCCAGGATCAACTACCATCTATGGTGCACAGGATTTCTCAGAGGAGCTATGAACATCACCTGCGCCAGACTGAGGGAAGACTTGACAACATAGTGGGGCCCGCTGGCCCTTGCACCCAGACTCTAGCACAGCCACCTTCAGGGCAGTATGTGGACTGCCTATGTGCGGGAACTTCAGTCACACTGTTGCTGTCTGGAGGGATATGCACTTTGGATTCCTCAACACCCTTCTCATCCAAGGAGTTTACCCCCTCATGTGTCACACACCGCCCATGTCTGCTGTCTTATCTATCTGCAGTTGCATCCTCTCCTACCCAACTTACCTCCCCACACATACCTATATCCCTTCCCCAGCATTCCACTCTCTCCTTATAATAAAAAAAAATAGGAATCTGTCCTTCAAAAAAAAATAACACCCCATACATAGCTTTTCATTTTGCACATGTGTCCACAGGACACAACTAATTTGATCCAATTGGTTTGACAACACATGTATGTTGTCCTCACCCCTTGATTAGGGTTTTAGAATCCAAATTCATACACACAATCTGTCAAACTGCACAGCTGTTGCTGTACAAGAAATGGAAAGCTATGGTCATTCCCTACATCCATCCTGCACATCCCTACCTGCCTTTCACTATGCTGAAAATGTGCCACTCAGCTCAGTCTCATTAACCTGGTTAACAAATGTAAAATAAAATAAATAAATAAACTGGTGCACAGGCAATTACCTGCTGAGCATTACCTACAAAAGGTAAGCAACTGCTTATGGGGAATAGGTCTGTATGTGGTTTCACTCGCACAGACAGTGTATGTGCAAAGCATTTGCAGAGGAATGCTTCAATAAAAGGAATACATCACTCTACCCCATAAAAAGGGGTGCAGATGGGAGGATGGAGGCATGGGGAATAGGGATTAAAACAGTAGGCTTTTAATAGATCTATGATAATGACATGTCAGTGATACTCTACTGTCCAACACCTACAGGCATGCCTCTCAATTGTCCCTGCTTTGAATCACATCTCTGCTCTGTTCCTGTCAATCCCTCCTACAATGGTCGGCTGTTGTAGTAAAGATAGTGGATTACACATAAAACATGGGTGTACACTCCAGAACATCAAATAATGTACTGTAATTCACCTCCTTTCAGGCTGTCAATGTCACACATAAATAGTTCTAACATTGTACAAGGGTCCTGAATGTCCCTAATGTACTCTGGCTAAGTCCCTGTTTCATGGACATTCGTCCCTGTCTGCCTGAGAGCTATGCCTAACATACCTCTCAACCCCCTACAGTAAGAAATCAGGACAAAACCATATATAATAGGGGGGACAAGGGCCCAAACACAGTGACAGAGTATACATATTGGCCATACAAAGTAAGAATGTGATTAAAGTAACAGATATTATTGTAGCATAAGTGTTGCCTGAGGGGTATGACAGGTAACACTTAGATTCTGCATCAGCTGGCTGACAGCAATCATCAATCAGTGGACAACCATTTGTCAGACATCCACAAGTTTGTGCAAGAAGGACCACAGCTATGAGGCAAGCATTGTGACATTCTGCAAACTTCTGCATACTTGAAGGTATGATGTCTACATGGAACATATACAACAGCAGGTTTTCATTGCTGGCTGGATTGTCCCCATATTGTTGTTGGAATAGCACATTGCTAGTTGTCCAACAGTGGTTGTGTCACATATTAGTGGGGATTTGCCCATAGGGGGCACACCACAGTACACTTGAGTGATGGCTTTAGAGACATACAGCAGAATCTGTCACACCACACAGGGACATTACCCAGTAGTGCTACTATCATGGTGATAGCCACACATGTAGTGTGTCACCAAACTGTTTGGTATGACATGTGAGGGAGCAGTGAAATAGAGCAGGCCATTATGGGTTTGTAGGATCTGTACATAGCAGACATCCATTTATCTGGTCCTTTAATGTGTTCCCCTCTTACTGTCTTGCAGGAACCAATGTACTGATGGAGACATTTTCATTTGCAGAAAAAGATGCTATACTGGATGCAGTCAGACTCAACCATCACATTCTGCTGTCAAGAGTTCACCACAATCATGAACAGCAGGCAGCATTGTGGGCTGACATTGTGAGAGCTGTTAATGATATTGGCCAACAGGACAGGACCTACGAGCAGGTTCAACACCAGGCCACAGACATGGTCAATGCCACATGTCAAAGGGCAGCTGCTGTTGCCAGGGATTGTGCTGCCACCAGTGGAGGGCCTGCAACAGAACAACCACTCTCAGCCACAGAGAAATTCCTGGCAAACCTAGGATCAACCCAGAGCTCAAATCCAACGATAATGCCATACATACTGGAGGTGGATGCCACAGTGTCCACATCAGAGGAGTGTCCAGGTAAGCTGACTGTGTGTGTCAGGTCTATCTGGATTAGAGGTGAGGGGGGGTGGCTTTTACCCACTGCAGTTGTGCATACATACTCAGAATGTCACCAATATAGCCAGTACTACATTAGCTACTGTACATGTGGATATAGGCACATATTACACTGTAACACTGCAACATTTGATGCTGCTGACAATACCTTCCCCTCACCTTTTCACAGGTACATCAGGTGTGGCCAGAGTACATGGTCTTGTACCAGGTAAATGTGATACTGTTGGTTTTCCATATCAGATATACCCTATGAATGTTACGGGCTGCCATTTTGCCTCTTGCACAGCTTTTATGCTTAGCAGAGTAGAATAATTGTATGTTCCATTTCAGAGCAGTTAACTACAGTGCATAGCCTAGGGAATGACAGGTGTGTATTTGTACAAACATTAACACATTTGCACTTATAGTTATGAGGAACTATGCAGCTTGCTATATATGAGGCAGTTACTCCAAGATGCCCATTCAAACACAATAGGAAGAAGGTACATACCTGAGGCAGTGCTTCTACAACTGGCATACCATTGTCAAGATAGGTGTACTGGGTATTATGTGTAGTTCTGTCACATACACTGTAATATTGCATACCTCACAGGTGTATTTAACTGGCAATGGTACCCAGATGTAGGTGACATGCATGTTATACAGGGCCTGGGTTGTCTGTGTATGTTGTTGTGAGTGTGTGTGTGTTGTACATAGGATCAGAGATGAGAACATGTGGAACATATAATGAAGTTGTGGATCCACATCCGTATGAGTCTGTGTGAATTACCATACATAAGAGTGCAGGTGGTAATATACTGCTTTTGTCTTGCTTCTCACATGTGAAAAGGAAGAGTTGGAGTTTGTCCTGATCATAACCTGATGTCAGCGTCTCATCGGACTCTGATGATGATGGTGGCCATAGTGAGGCACAGGTGGCATTGGTGGCTGAATCTGTCACAGAGGTTGACATCCCTCTTCTGCCCCCATTGTCCCTGCACACAGTTAGTATGCCCATGCATACCCAGTCACCAGAGGCCACAGATATTGGACAGTTAGACAGTGGCGAGATAGTACATGACAGTGTGAGATTTATGACATCAGTGAGTGTAGACACTGGCCATAGCCAGGGAGCTGGTGAGGTCCCACACAGGCAGATTATGTTTTCAAACCCTGTGACACACTCTACTACTCTTGATACATGTCACGTGGGTAGTCTGCATGTACAACTGTAAATGGTGGTGGACATCAATTATGCTAATGTATAGGAGGGAAATTTGGGGCCAGTGGCTAGTCACAGGGCCATAAAATGCATAACCAATGACAGGTGTAGGCTACATTTGCATGTCACAAGTGCTATGAAGGGGCACACTTACAAGCTGGGTGCTGTGGGATTAAAACCCCTACCTATCTAGTATTATACACTATAGTTTGCAGTACTTAACACATGTGCCATGCTGTTTAGCTGATAATGCACTGTCAGCCAGTGCTCTTCAGGTAGATGACATCAGCAGGCCTTGTAAGGGAGGCAAATGTTGTGGCCATCAGCTAGTCAGTGGACATAAAATGCACAGCCACTGCACAAAGATAACCCATAAGGGTTTGTCTGACACACTGCATAGGGATACTTATACACAAACAAGTTGGATACTGTGAGATTAGAACCACCACCTACTTAGTACTGTACACTATAGCTCACAGTACTTATTGCATGCGTCATGCTATTTACACAATAGCACATTCTCAGCTAGTGCTCTTAAAGTGGATGACATCAGCAGGCCTTGCAACAGAGGCCAATTTTGAGACCAGCAGCTAGTCAGTGAGCATAAAATGCATAACCATTGCACTGAGATAGCCAATTGGGGGCTTGTCTGAAGTGCTGCATAGGGATACATTCCAATACACACACACACACACACACACACACACACACACACACACACACACACACACACACACACACAAAAACACACACACACACACACACACACACACACACACACACACACACACGCACACACACACACACAGTGTGCAATTAGAACTCTTACTTATCTAATATTACACACTATAGCTTGCAGTACTTATCACATGTGCCACGGAGATTTTCTATTTTTAAGTAGTCAGCCAGTGCTTTTAAGAAGGAAGACATTTGCAGGCCTTGTAGAGGAGTGAATTTAGATGCCAACAGTCAGTCACATGACCATAAAATACATACCATTGCAAGGAGACAGCCCATGTGAGCATGTGAGGGGATATACTGATACACACAGAGTTGGTGGATGTGAGTTTAGAAATCCTTCCTAAGTAGCACTGCACACTACAGCTCACAGTACCACACATCACAGGTTATGTCTGTTGTATATGTTGATGCAGACACAGTACTTGTGGAGTAAGCAAAGTGGCCTTGTGGTAGACAGCATGCATGGCCTGCAGAATGATATTGCCTGTACTGTTACTGTATCTAGTGTCCTAGGGGTGGGATACCTGTTAATATCCATGCTATGTTTGTATGCTTAACAGTCTGGCCATATGTGGCTGTTTGCAGTTTGATAGGAAGACATATGGCCAGGTACAATATGGCCTAAGGACTGCAATGCATCCATTGTACATTACACCACCTGTGTACCTATGTCTGTCTGCAGGGTGACAGCCTGCAGGCTCAGGGGTCTGTGGGCATACCTCCCAACTGTACCGAATTACTCGATAAAAAATGAGTTTTGGGGTCCAAATAATGGGGTGCCATGATTCCCGACTGGCACCCCTTCATTTCCGATTTTTTTCCAGCTTTGTTTTTAAATTTATTTTCGTTCGAACTTTTGAGCTGACATAATCACGTGCGCGATGACGTCAGCCTGTCAAAATTGAGCTTTGAGCTTCAAGGGACATGCTGCTTATCAACTAGCTAATGAGAATGGGGATGGGCAAGGAGAGTTAAGTTTATTTATTTTCCTGCATGCAGAGCTCAGGTACAGTTTTTTCACCTGAACATATTTACGTGTGAGTGTGTACGCATGTGTGTGTGCGTGTGTGTGTGTGTCTGTGTGTATGTGTGAAAATGTCTCCAACTGAATACATCTGGTGGCTAGAGGTACTCAGGCTAAAACCCTGTATCTTGGGTACAGGTAAAAAAGCCTAAAGTGCCTAGCCACCACCACTTGTTAATTTATGCCTCATATTTTTGTTCTGTTCCTCATTAAATCTGTGGTTTTCAAGATTTTGGCATTTGAATTTCAGACTTCATATTCTTCAGAAAATAAATGGTAACACAAAACCTTTTATTCTAGCAATTTTCTAAGTTTATAAGATCAGTATTTGAAATGTGTCCTTATTTTGGGGCTGTATTCCTCCATTATTGGCTTTGTCCAGGTTTTTTGTGCTAAGAGGTTGAGAGCTATGGTGAGAAGTGAGAACTGAAGTTTACTAAATGATAGCCATTTAAGTTTTAGTCTTCCTGTCTTTCTGGAAACTGCTGATTTGGCTTTGTGGTATGTTGCTCTGACTGTAGTGCACATGGTCCTGGTTTCAAGACTTGGCAGTGAAATGCATGGTGGTAACACAACATTTTATTCAAGCAACTTTCCAAAATTATACAAGCAATGTTTAAAATGTGTCCCTGGTTTTTGCATTTTGCCCCCCCCCCCCAATGAAAATAAGTGCAAGAAGCTGTGCAAGATGCCTATGGCACCTGGTAGGTTACCCTGGGCCTAAACACTTCTCCTTGTCAGTCTAGACCTATGGTCAGGAGCAGCTGCATTGACCTCAGCATCTAGCACATACATATGTAGCAGACTTGCAGCAGCCCCTAGCATTATCTAGGTTAAACTTCCCAAGTCTGTACTCCAATGGTGCAGAGTATGGGGCAAAATCAGTTTGTAGGGTGTATGCATACTTTATAGTGCTCTGCTATAGGTGTAGTCTGTGTGATTAGCTAGCTATGATGCATTCCACCTGCCAAGTAGATCATTAATGGGTTTAATGGCACTAGTTTAAGTGAAAAAGGGCTGACCAGTCATTAATATCTCATTGGCTTTCCCAGCCAATTTTTTTTTTTTTTTTTGTGACAGCCTTCCTTGCTGAGCACTGTGGCACACAGTGCAAACCCACACTGCAAAGATAAGCAAAGCTCAGCAGTCAGTAGATACACCCCCATGGTCAGGCATGCTCAGCACAGCAGTGCACTGCATAAACATGCTGACACATGCTGAAACCCGCACCCCTCAGCTAAACAAAACTTAGCAGTCACCAGACACACTGCCCTGCTGAGAAGAGCGGAGTGCCATGCAAACAGGTGCTGCTGAGCTCCAATGATCTTAAAAGTTTGTGGACATACCCTCTTTTGATATCAGCTACCTCTTCTCTGGACACCAACATGGTTCTGCACCTACACAGATGAGATCTGCGGACACAGATACCCATTTCTGCTATTCATTAACCCCAGCTCATTTGCATGCAGATCCATGCACAGTACTTGGTAACTACATGGATTCAGGCCCTGCCTCATTAGCAACCGCAGCAGTCCTACATTGTACATACTCCACACAGGGTCCTGTAATGCACTACTGTTACATACTTACAAATTCTGGTGTTTACAATATTTTCCTTTTATTTCTTTTTCCATAACAGCATGTTTGCACACTGCGGTACACTCTGCAAACATACCCTGGATATTAAAAACAAAATTTATTTTATATTATTTTCCATACAGTTTTAGACACACAGTGGTTACTTTGCACATATCTGTGTCCTCTCTCCTATTTCTGACACTGTAACTCCACTTTTATAGCCCCTAGTATCATTTTTACTTCCTGTACACAGAATTTTTTGTGTACACTAGGATACCAACAGGGGGCCTGCATGACTGCTTAGCTGCATGCTGGATTGCTCTACCTGCCTCATTTGCATGCATTTCACCTGCTTATGAGGTGATGTGCATGGCACGGACATATCCGTGTTTGCAAGCATGTGCACGCCCCTCCACTCCTTTTACTGGATCACATATCTGCTTACTTCTATGTAAGCACAGTGCCAGTATGCCTACATGGCAAATAAGTCCATGTAGGCTTAATTAAATTCCCCCCTGTCTAAAGCTGATGATTGCTGTGTATATGTGGCCTAAAATAAATAATAAAGCAAATGTAGAAATACACATTGTAAGGATCACTGTACTGTCATGGAGTCTGGACATCTAGCTCATGAAAATCATGTAAATTACTATGACAACTTCTTTGAGCAAGATCTACACGATGCCTAAAGACATCTTTTGCAGGTATCATCATGCAAAACATAAATACCCACTGCTGACATGCTGACATGTTCCTTACAATGACTGTACTCACTAATATAGCTGTGCTATAAAACAATGGCAAGCCAGTATATATGGCCAAAGCTGTTTATAGCAGAAATATACTGCAGACGCAGGCTGCTGGTACACACTAGCATCCCCTATATGCATACAATTCTACTGCTGCATGATATGACTGTGAAAAGCATCAGTAATTATGAAAAGGAATTATAGTCCTCTTTGCATGAGTAATTGGATTCATTTGCACTGCATGTTGTAATTTCTCTTATATCATCCTGATGTTAGTTGCTGCAATAGGGCAATTATCTTGGTGGAATCAGGGAGTTGTTGAGCAATACATCTCACTGTATACCTTTATTGTTTCTGATTGTTAGCGAGATCCCTGCCTGCACTGCAGCTCAGAACTTCTAATGCATTTGAAAAAAACAACACTGGTGGAAATGGTTAAACACACACCAAGATGTTTTAATTTCAGGTAATGCAGTTCCCAAGTACTAATAATACTGTATCACTGATACCAACAATGCTACATGTTTAACATATGCATTCTGTTGACGAATAAGCATTTTAGGTGCAGTATTGATTCTTTGGATATTTCCTGTTGTTGTTCCTCTGCAGGCATTTTATGGACAACATAGTGGGTATCCATTAAAAGCTGCTTTGTAGTACATCATTCATTATAAACACGGATTCAGTTGTCAGAGAAGAGCTATGCTGTCTACAGCAATGTCCCAGTACTCTATAAAGATACACACAGTCATGTATAGCCATGACTATTTGATAGTGCTGGCAGCCTTATAAAGTTGCCCTTTCTACGAATTTGTGACTACTGTACCTTTCCAAAATGTTTTGGAATATCTACCTTTATCACTCCACAGGGCAAAGTTGGCCTCCTAGATAATAACTGTTTGCCATTGTTGGAGGCTTCATACATGGCCTTGATGTTTAAGAATCTGTTGTTTTATGGTCATGCTTATTGTGTGTGACACAACTAGTCAAAACCTGAATGATTTTTCCATACTCAAAACAAATGTATTTATGGACAGTTTTCATACAGTCAGCATCAGAACACATTATAAAATCAAAAATCTATGTTTTGCCTTTTTTAAATGAACCTAAAGACATGAATAACTACACAGATATCCTTTATATCTTATAAAGTCACTAGTCTTATATTTAAAGCCATGGAAAAAATTGTCAGGCAGATGATCAACAGAGATATAGTAAACCTCGAGACACTGGACCCAACCCAGTTTGGTTTCATCAAAGGCAGATCGTGCCTACTCAGCCTGGTGGACTTCTTTGAGAAGGTCACCAAAACAATGGATGAGGGCAAAATCATTCACACTGCCTACCTTGACCTGGCCAAGGCATTTGACACAATAACCCACTCGGGCATTGTTGACAAACTCAAGAGGTTAGGTACAAACCCGTATGTCACCCAGTGGATATCCTACTGGCTCACAGACAGGACACAGGAAGTTAGTATTGAGTCCACCTGTACAAAGAGGCCAGTCACAAGTGGAGTCCCTCAGGGATCAGTCCTTGGACTGCTACTTTTTGGCATTTACTTCTCAGAAGTCAAGGCCAATGCCGGTGGTCTCTGGCTGACTACATTTGCAGATGATTGCAAATTAGGAGCTGTCATTGAATCTCACACTGACACAAATGTTCTCCAGGAGGGATTTGATACAGGCAAATAACTTGTGTTAAAGTCATGGACTAAAACTAAATGCCAGGAAATGCATAATAGCATCCTTTGGGAAGTCATCCATCCCTAGTTTTATCCTTTAGGAAGTCATCCATCCCTGGTAACTGTCATACTGATAACAGAGTTGACCCAGTATTCAGGGAGTTAGGGACACACATGATAGTAATCAAGCCTTTAATAATCACATGTCTACAGTAGTGAGGAAATCATTCTATGGTGTGCAACTTATAAACAAAGGTATAGCATCTAAGTCCAAGGAAGTCATTGTTTCACTGTATTTGGTATTCATCAGACCTATCATTGAGTATAATGCACCTTTTGGTATGCAGCTAACCCGTCATATCCAACAACTGGAGCGTCCACAGAGGTTCCTTACCAAAAGACTACAGGGCATAAGTAATATGTCCTATGCAGACCGCCTCAAGGCCCTATCCCTGTACACTGTCTCCTACAGGCTTGTGAGTGGAGATCTATGTCTGGCATACAGGGACTTGTTAGATCTCACTCTGACAGACCGCCTGCATATCCACAAAACAAACAGTACCAGACTTACCCATTCTAAAGGCTTAAACTTTGCTGTGATATAAATAGGACCTGCTGGAGAGATAGGTATGTATCCCAGGGACTATCCCATCTATGGAACAGGCTCCCCATCCATGTGAAACAGAGATCCTCCCTAATCCAATTCAAGTGCAACTTGGAAAATTGGATGGGAAACTGCAAATTCATCTCTGGTTTGGCACCTATGTCTCTAATGCAAACAGGTGACCTGTAAATGGTTCATCTCCCAGGCCCATGCTTACACATATGAAGGTTATCAGAACTTGTCAGAGATTTGACATGCATGGCTAGGCTTAAAAAGGTCCTTGTGGTCATTAGCCTATTAAACACCTATGAACCTATGAACCTAGAATTACACTGTGAAAAAATATTAACATATTATATATGTCACACTGCCAGCCAGGCTATCTGGAATTTTGTAAATAATTCTGTCATTTGTGAATATTGATATGATTTATGCAGAACTGTATGTTATTTACTGAGCTTCAAGAATGTAACCACATAGAAGATTAACTTACAAAACTTCAAGAAAATACATTGAAATTAAATGCTTTAAAATGTGCTATAAAAGTTAGTTTCATTGCAACAAGAAGACAGAATGTCTAGAGCTAGAAATGTTTTCTATTGTCTTGGAGAAAAGTATTTACTATGTTTAAAATATAAAGTGTTTTATTGCTTTATGACTTCCTAGCAGCTGCACTTCTGAGAGATGTGTACTTCTCACACAGAGATGTTAAAATTCTGTTAGTATCTGTTATCCTGGGAACTGAAGGCAGGTGACAAAGTGTGATGTCATCCAAACTCACCCAACAGTAATGTTTGATAGTAAAGAACTATCTCAGTGAGAAACTGTGTGCATTTTGAATTTGTCTTTGGATCTGACAATATCCACTAATCATCATCAACATCTGCATTTGCCTTGATAATAGGAAGTGGCTGTGGTACAGTGATTTCTTTTAGATATAGTCAGTAAAATAGTAAAGATTAATTTAGATGTTTTCTGTATTTATTTGAGACTGTCTTGCAATGTTGTTTTAAAGTATTTCCTGTGATTCTGAACTCTGAAGTAACTTTGTAGATTATTGTCTTGTTCTTTTATTATTTATTATTAAATATTTTTAAAATCTATCTTTGTGGCTGATATTTGTGAGACATAGTTAATCTCTTAGAGTACTTGCATATGTATTTGGTGACAATGTACAGGCCACTCCAATAGACTTGCTAGTCTTGGTCACATGTACCATTTGGATAATAGTAACATTACACAGTATGATTGGTCACCCTTTGTAAGGGCTAATAGCCTTGCTAGTCTTGGTCAAACGTACCATTTAGATAATAGTAACATTACACAGTATGATTGGTCACCCTTTGTAAGGGCTTTCTAGTAGCTGATAAGGAGGGGTTGGTGGCAGTCATAACTACCTTACAGTTTGTGCAGAAGGGGGCATAGCTAGTAAACCTGTGCCAGCCTTCCCCAGGTATGTGTGCATGTCTGTATATAAATCAAATCTCAAAGTGTGTATGTGTCAGCTACTTGGCTAGGGACACAAAGCATTGGTTGCACTAAGAGGGTGCTGGAGGTCTTGGCTTGACCCCTCAGCTGAGATCTTAACCCTATAGCTGTGCCAGTGGAAAGTATTATTGGGGATCTAGAGAAAGAGGGAGAAGCCAGCCCCAGACTGTGAGCTCTGTGTGCTCTTAAGGGAAACTCGAACATCAAAAACCAAAAAAAAAAAAAAAAAAAAAAAACCACATAAAAAACACAAAAATCTACTCCCATGCCCTCCTGCAAAGTATATATACTAACAGCAAGATCACATTACAGTGAGGAAAAGGGTAAATTTTCTGATCCTTGCTGTGTAGCAATCTCCATTCAAAAGCTTCGGGTTTTCAAAAACTGTTTCATATGGTCTCAACCATCATCCTTATAGATCTTCCTCACTCTAATGTTAATATAAATTTGCCACTATCAGCTAGTTTTTGAATCCCTGCAGACTTTGTGCGATTCATTTACCAAACGTTCATTAAATAAATTCATGTGAATAACTCATTTATTCTTTTTAAATCTTCTCTGGGCATATCCTTTTAGAATTTTTTCAATTTTTACAATTTTGAAATGCTATAAATACTCAAAATTATAGAAACATTTGCTAGCAAAGTTTGTTTTATTCATGACATGATGAGAAAGCAAAGAGAATCAGTCAGAAAACAAAATAACTGTTCTTTATAACTATTTATTTGTATATACCCTCCAGCCATCAGTGTAGCCTAAGGCTGCAAATCATAATGCATGCTCTTTGAACAAGTGAGTTTTATAATCACTGTAATAGTCTATTACTTACAAAGTGAATAAATACCTGCACTTTCCAGCTGTACCAGTTTGCATTTGCACAGTCATGTTTAAGGTTCTCCATCTCCACTAGCTTTCAAGAATCCAAGAAAGAAGTGTTGATACATTGGCAAAATATAAATTATCTGGCAAAGAAATCAAGATTTCCTTTCTCATGGAGTAAACTAAAGAGTTTTCTATATTCTAAGATGCGCAAACTGTTATACTAAAGTAGATTAGAACAGGACATAATTGTGTGTGTGAGGTTCAGAAGCAATATATGTGTGCAGGTCAGATTAAGCAGCAGCTATGATGGTATAGTGTAAAAGACATTCAGCTCTTAAAGGTAAGAAAGACCATTTCGGGCAGAGTCAAAACTACTAATTTTAAGACTGTATATGTATGTATATAAACTCAGAAAGGTGTGAATTGCAGCTTCTTGAGTAAACCAGTAATGTGTTTGTAATATTATATAGTAGCAAGTATGCATGGCATAGAGTTATGCATAAGCTGCAGGCAGTTGTTCTTAGTAAAAAGCCCACACAAAGGGGGCTGTAACTATGGATGCCTAAAAATGTTCAAGGATAGTCAAGACAGTCAATCAGAAAAAGACCTTCAGAATATAAGGAGCCCTTATTTTTGATGATCTAACTCAGATGTTAACAAGACTAGTTACAACATCCAACAACCAGTTCCATACAATCATATCACTAAATCATTTAGTTAATTTTGTTAGTTCAGTATTTGGTTAGTTATTTTACTCTTTTCTCTATGTCTCCTCTGTCAATAGGTTTTGCATATTTGGGCCAGCTGTCAAGCAAGTATGATAGAATAAATGATTGAATGAATAAGTGAAAGAAGAAATAATTATGTATTCATCCTTTGTTGACCAGGTTAGTCCCTCTAGGCTAGCAGCCTCATTTCAGGGGAGATCTGAGGTGGTATTTATACTACTACAGTAAAAGTCAGGGTATCAGGGAACTTCCCCTACTCTTGGTAGTTGGGGGAAGACTTTTGTGTTACTCATCCTGACTCCCTGTTTCCTGATCAGTTATGCAGGTAGCCATGAGAAACAGGGAGAAAACATGGCTAATTCAACTTTTGCTGAAAATGGAGTGAAAGTTGCTGAAAATGAAGTTGAACTGGTAGAATCCTTTCCAGATTTTTTTCTGATGTGGATGCGGAAAAAGCAGTGACATTGGAGGAAAAGGAGATTGTAGGTGTAACTAAGATGGATTCAGAGGAAAACTTTCAGAGGAGATTGTTTGAAGGAGAGACAGTTACCTCTGAAAAATGCATAATTACAACCCACCAATCGGGGGTGGGAGGGGGGTGATTATTTGGAAGAAATGGTAAACCAAAGTGAACCAGAAAGTAGAACAGCAATTTCCTGAAGTGACATGATGGAAAAAAATAGAAGAAGAAAAAGGAGAAGAGACTATGCCAGAAAAAGTTCCAGCGACAAAAACTTATGCACAAATTTTTGGAGAAGTAGCAAAGAAAAAAAAAGATATAAAAGAAGCAAAAAGTAAGTATACAGTCCATGTGAGCAGTAAAATTATGAAAGTTTAGACAGGTATGAGATTTGGGACTCTGTCATAGCACCTCTGGGTGTCAAAGCAAAAGAGGTAAGAGTATGTATTTTAATTAATAAAGATAATTTTTGTGACCTGATATTTGAGACTGGGCAGCTGAAAACACTAGCTGTAAATATGAGCAGTATAAAAAAATCTTTACAGCAGAATATTAACAGATGAAGAAACAACACAAACTGAAAAACTTTGGAATGCTGTGGTAGTTTGGAACATGGGGAAAGAAATGTGCTTGCGCATATGAATACTATGTCAAGAAAGCATTAAAATATTAGATGTAACCATAGTGGAACTAGGACGAATTATGGTAAAATAATTGAGATGGAAAAATATGTGTATAGAATTATAGCTTTATATTTATATGTAAACAAAAGAGAGAGAAAGGATGTTGAAAAATATTCTTGAATATGTTTTATATGGACATTATAGTGGTGGGTGATTCTAATTGTAATTTTAAGAAAAAAAATAAGAGCAATTGTGATTTTAAAATGTTTAAAGAAATTATGAGAAGTGGAAAGTTAAGTATATGGGAGAATAACCACTGGACCTACAAAGAATGAAATTAGAACAGAAAATGATTACTTTTAGATATTTGATAATTTAAAAGTTATAAAAAGGAATTAAGTATGGTGGATTTTTAGATCATGTCACTATATGGTTCAAGTACAGGGAAATTAAGAATATATAAGAATAGGAAAAGGAATAAAGAGAATTAATGAAAAAGAATTAGATTTAGAAGAGGAAAAAAATATGGAATTATGGAAAAAAATCATATGAATATGAGAGAGTTTTATTAAAATTGGACTCTTTGGTGGCTTAATTTCAAAGAGAAATATAAAAAAGTGGTTTTAGAATGTATAAGGAAGAAAAGAAAAAGAGAGATATAAGATATTAAGCCAAGAAACAGAGACTAAGCAGAGGACAATTCCTTTTATGAAAAAGAAAGAGAAATATATAAATTTACTCAAATTAAAATTAACAACTTGTTATATAAACAAAACTATTATTTACAAGGAAAGAAAGAAAGAAGAGGTAGCACCAGATTTGAGTAAAATGATAAAATAAAGAAAAATAAGAATTAAAAAATGAAGGTAAGCAAATAAGACAGCAAGAAGGAATATAAAAAGTAATTAAAGAATATATATTGGAATTATATGTTAAAAGAGAAGAAAACATAGAACAAATTTATTAATGTGAAAATTTAAATAATGAAGGTAAGTGTTTAGGACAAAAAATAACTATGAAAGAATTGAAAGAAATTCTAAAAGATACTAATGTTAATTCTGCAACAGGATTGGAGGGGATTGAATATGGTATGTATAAAGAAATGAAAGAGTGGAAAAAATAATTTTTATAGAAGTTATGAATGAATGTTTACAAACTGGAATTAAAAGAAAGAGATATGTACAGGAGTTTAAACATTTATATTTAAAAAGGAGATGAAAAACTGGAGACGTGTCACATTGAATAATATGGATTATAATTTTTTTATGAGAATAATAACAAAAAGGCTGCAAAAATGGGTAAAATGTATGACCAAAATGTATTTGGAAGAAAAGGAAAAGGAAGTCAAGAATTATTATGGATAATAAGATATATAGTTGATGATATAAATAAAAGTGTAGAAGTGAAGGTTATGATAGGGGATATAAGTAAAGACTATGACAGTTTTCAGTATATATCATTATGTGGAACTTTGCAGGCATATGATGTAAACAAAAAAAAATTACAAGTAATAAAATCTGTTTATGAAAGGAACTATGTGAAACTAAATTTAAATGGTTGGACTGGGCAAGAAATTAAAATAGAATGTGAAATAAACCAGGACTGTCCAGCTTGTAGTGCAATTTTCCTATTAGTTATGAATGTAAAAGTGAATGAAATTAACAAAATGTCAAGTAGAGGTGGATACAAAATGATGAAGGAAGTACATTTGCAAATAATTTATAGTTATGTGGCTGTTATTGTATCAATTGTTAAAAATAAAGTATGGATGGAAAAAGTAAATGAAAAATTAAGTATATATTAAAATAATGGTTTAAGTATAAAGAGAAAAGTAACGGATTTGGTTTTGATGGAATGCTAGCAGGTATTGATTTCAATGAACAATATATAGATATATTGGGGATAATATTTAGAAGAAATGAATACAGACAACAGTGGGATAATGTCCTCAAAGAAGTAAAGGATGAGACTAATTTTAGGGAATCATGTAGATTTTCATATAGAAAAAAAAACACACCTGTTGAATACCATGGTAATAGGAAAACATGCTGATGTTGCTGATATCTATACGATTTCTATTAAGTATGAAAAGGAACTCATGATGATTATATTTTCTTTTATATGGGTCTCTAGACTGAATCTAATCAAGAGACGGATTCTATATATGAAGGAAGAGCAAGGAAGCTTAGGTTTAATAAACCCAATAGTACATCTCTAATTTTGTATAAGGTATTAAAAGGAACTATGAAGGAAAATAAAAGCGTGATAGAAATGATACTATAAGTACAAAGAACTGTGGGAAGGAATGGATGTTTAAAAAGAAATAAAAGCATTGCGAATGAAGAAATGAAAGAGCATCAGAACAAAATTGTGTTATGGAACATAAAAAAGAATATGTCAGAAAAATAAAAAGGAATGCTACTTAAGTATTATGAAAGTATTTTATTGCATTGATCCATGGAAACATTTATAAATGGATAAGAAGAAAGCCATAATGACGAGATATAATAACTATAAAAAAGATTAAAGAATGTAATGATTTTTTATGGAGATTGTCTATTAGAAATTCGCCAGTTAAAACAAATATACCATACAAAAAAGCAAGATAGAATATGTAATAAATATGGAGAGTTTGAGACTACTGAGCATGTGTTTTTGAAATGTGAAAGAGTTAATTTGTGGAAAGAAATATATAAACATAATAGGGTGAAAAGTTTGTTAAAATCTCTGCAAATAAATACAAACATAATAGAATTTCATTATTATGGTGCATGAAAACAGGAAGAAGTGAAGAAAATGGACAGAATAATATTTTATGTTTCGTGGACCATATGGAACTAGAGACTAAATGGAATTAAATAGAATGGAAAATGGACATTGACAAAGATTTTGGAGAAAATAATGTTTTGGTTGTGGATAAAAGAGTGGGGAAGGAATGCTTAAACTGAAGCTGATAATGTATGGAAATTTGTAAATTGATGTAAATAATGTAACTATGTAAATAATATGTAATGTATATATCAATAAAAATGATACAGTTTTTGAAAATTGCCCTAGGATCTTTTACATTCACTTGAGCTACCACCAACTCAGGCAAATAGGGTCTCAGTTTGACATCTTATCTGAAATAAGACACACCCAAGAATGCAGTACCCTCTTATGTTGCACTGAAGTGTCAACAACCCATCTACTTGATATGGGAATAGAACCCACAGACTTCTGTACAAAAAACAATTATTCTACCTGTTGTCCACTGACAAATGTCAGCTGACCTTTGAGCAGAACACTGACATTTTGCACATTAGGTATAAAATCCAGCGTATTGTCACTGTTAATGATAAACAGGGGTGCAGAAGAATCTTGAAGGGTAGCAAACCCACAAGCTTTGCTAAGGCTGAGTCTTGGATGTGCTGCGATCCAAACTGGTACATCACAATCAATTATATGTAGCCTCTGAATCATTACAGCTGTATATTTTAAACATAGCAGCAATAAGGTTTTCTTCATCATGTGATTAGTTCTCCCAATGGGAACATGAATACTTTGAACTAAAGTGGGCCAAAACATAAGTTCTGATGCACTCTGTGCTTCAGATGACACAGTTAAGAGGTAAAGAAACCTGAAAACACTGCCTTGGTACATTGAGACAGAAATGAAGTAAACTAGTCAAGGACCTTAAAGAATAGGCCAGAGTTAGTGAAAAGACACTAAATAAGAATACTGTAGTTACCAGTGCCAAGTGATGCAAAAAAGTCTAGTGAGACCAGCATCGAATAGAAAATCATCTCTTGTCAAAACCATTAGATTTACTATTCTAATTAGGATTCTATAGGGCGGCCACGGTGGTGCAGTGGTTAGCATCGCTGCCTCACAGCAAGAGGTTCTCCGGTTCGATCCTCGGCTGGGGTGCCTTCTGTGCGGAGTCTGCATGTCCTCCCTGTGGTCACGTGGGTTTCCTCCGGGTGCTCCGGTTTCCTCCCACATCCCAAAGACATGCTGCAGGTGGATTGGATACTCTAAATTGGCCCTAGGTGTGAGTGTGCCTTCTGTGGAAGGTTGGGCGCCGGGCTGGCAACTCGACACCGTAAAACTCCACTGCCAATTAATGTGCGGACAAGGTGGTCCGCTGTGGCAACCCCTAACCGGGAAAAAGCCGAAAGAAGAAGAAGATTCTAATTAGGTTTCTATAATTGCCTCTGTGAACTTAAAAAACTTGACAGATAGGGATCCTTAAAGTTGATAATGCTTTTGAGATGCCATTTTGAAACTGAAAGTACCCAGATGGCATGATCTTGAAAATTATATCAATCTACTTTGGTGCCAGGGAATAATATATTGCATTAGCAAGAAACTTATGCAAAGAAATAGGAACATGATATGCATCCTCCATACACTTGAATAAATCACATCTGCTGAGCTCATCCCATTTTGAGGCATCCCCCTTTTTATGCAGTTATATCAGACATTAAAGGTGACATGCAAGTACATAGCAGGTGTCAGGATGGAAGACAAGACCAAATAGCATGAAAGTTGTTATATATCTTATCATCTATTTCTGAAGCAATATCAGCCACCATGATGATCTACAGCATGATGTCTTTGCGAGTTCTTTATGACCAAAGTCTGGTATCAATAATGATGATGAAAGTACTAGAAAAACAGGGGGGACTGATGGCCGTGTAATGTTACAGTTGAGAAATGACTAGAGAAAAAAAACATCCTCATTGGATTACAACTTTTTGCCTTCCCCCTCCCCCTTTTCACCACTGCCATCCCCACCTTTTTGCCCTTTCTATATCCAACAGTTTACAGGAAATTAATAAACTGCAAGTACTGATGCCAGCCGAGGGAGCAAACATAACATGTGAAAGAGAAAAGTCTATAAAAGAGTGATCGTAACATGTTATATTTTCTCCTAGCTCTCGGTGTGTTTGGTAATGACAAAATATACAAGATGGGATTATACTTCCCAATGATTATACTACATTGCATTATATTACACTACATTATATTGCAAATGAATAAAAGCAGAAGGAAACAAGAAGCCTATGTAATCTGCCCTTCAAAGTGCCTTAAAGTTTACCTTCCAGCCACTTCTCCCTTGCCATTACCATTTATACACGTCTTATACAGCCCTGAATGTCTCTGAGGATTCACTTTCCATGATCTGTAGCAGTAGTTCATACCATGAGTGTACAACCTCCTCTGTGAAAAAGTTCTTTGAGAGATCCACACAAATTCATCCCAACAATCTCCTGCCTATGTCCCCTCCATGCCCCTCTGTCCTTACCTTTCACAATGACCCTATTCATGTGTCCTTGACATGATCTTTTGTAGTATCATGCCCCCCAATCTCTTCAGTTAACAAGTGACAAATGTTCCATCCCCCAACCACTAGCTTCTGGCTACATACCTCCCCCTCCATTTAACAGATTTTTTTTTTCTGGTTGCTGTACTGTAACAACTTTCTAGCAGCCTGATGTCCTTTTCCACATAAGGCCATCAGAACTGCATGCAATAATGAAGGTCTGGTCTGATTAATGCACTGCAAAGTGGAATAGTTACCTCATTGTTTATAGACTCAGTCCCATGGAGGATACACCCCCATCACACTGTTTGCTGCCACTGCCATCGCACAAATCTGCTGGGCCAATCTAGGTGTGATCAACACATTCAAATCCTTTTGCTGCTCTCTTGGCATCATTTATACTCACACTCCCCACAGATCTCCTGCAGGACCAGTCCAGAAGGGATTACCACTCCAACATTCATTCTTCTACACATTTTATATATATGGGTTTATATCACTTTAGTGAAAAATCTTTTGATTGAACATCTCTTTGTCGAATGCTAGTCGTCGAAACCTCAATCTGTCGAAAGGCCATTTTAGTGAATTCTTAACCTTGGGGGAAAAAACTCTAGGCCAGCCAAACATCAAAAATTTTACAAAATTTCAAACCCACCAAGATGGGAGGTTGTACCCACACACCTCCAAATGTGGGGGGCTCTGACCCCCAAACTCCCCAAAACTAAATATACCAACTCTGAGATCATACTACAGTGGAGAAAAGGGCAAATACCCAACGATGGCCAAGCATTTTTTTCCCTAGGAAAAAAAAATCACTAAAACGGCCATTCGATGGATCAAGCTTTCAACAATTAGCATTTGAGATGAGAAAGAGGTGTTCGATCAAAAGTTTTTTGCTGAAGTGAAGTAGACCCATATCTATATTTATATATATATATATATACATATATATATATATATGTGTGTGTGTGTGTGTGTGTAAAAGAATGTTTTTGTATATATTTACACACATATATATATATATATATATATATATATATATATATATATATATATATATATATATGGTTCTACCTGAGTTAGTCGACAGCTTAGAACACCGACAACGGAATCCGGAGCTCCAGAAGATCGACAATGAAGAAGACCGATGCGAATCACGAGTGCCAGAACATCGACAATGCAGAATACCGACACGACGGATGACAACACCAACGCCGAGGATGCCGACATGGGAAAAGGCTGTGTGAGTATGCGGTAGTGACGGATGTTAGGGTGCGAGTCAGGTAAGTGTGGATATTGACGGTCTGTGGGGATCGGGGTGGGTTAAGTGAGTTAGAGTTAGGGAGCGGGTTAGGTAAGTGTGCGGTAGGGATAGACTTTGGGATAGGGGCGGGTTAAGTGAGTTAGGGTTAGGGAGCGGGTTAGGTAAGTGTGCGGTAGGGATAGACTTTGGGATAGGGGCGGGTTAAGTGAGTTAGAGTTAGGGAGCGGGTTAGGTAAGTGCGGTAGGGATAGACTTTGGGTTAGGGCGGGTTAAGTGAGTTAGGGTTAGGGAGCGGGTTAGGTGCAGCGATAGTGACGGACCTTAGGGTTAGGGTTGTTGATAGTTGTGTATGTAAGGTTTAGTGTGGGTTTGTAAGGATTTTGGTGTGCTTGTGTTGTGTGTGTGGTTTGTGGAATGGGGATGTGTTTTGTTTTTTATTGTTGTTATTGTGGTGTGTGCAGTGTATGGGGTTTCGTGTTTGTGTACCGTCGGTTATTTCGTTGTCGGGTATGTAAGGTTTCGTGTTAATGCACTGTCGATTATGTGGTGTCGGTGATGTCGTTGTCGGTTTTGTGTGGTTTCGACTATGTCAGGTAGAACCATATATATATATATATATATATATATATATATATATATATATATATATACACACAGTGGATATAACCTGTACAATTCAATTGAAAAACAAACAAATCTGTTAGGGGCAAAAATATAAAAAATAAAAAATGTATAATAAGCTGGTTGCATAAGTGTGCATACCCTTAAACTAATACTTTATTGAAGCACCTTTTGATTTAATTACAGTATTCAGTCTTCTTGGATACACACCTGTCATCAATTAAAGAGATTCTGATTAACCCCAATTATACAACTCCCCCCCATTAATATTCAAAAATGTGCACGCTGATTGGTCAGCGTGCACGTTGTAAATCAGAGTTATAGTAATGGAAAAAGGTCCGGTCGCCCAGACTTTTTCCATTACTATAACTCTTTTTTTCTCACTGTTTCGCTATGTTAAATGAGTTTAACATAGCGAGACAGCTTTAAAAAAAGCAATGGAGATTCTCCGTTGCTTTTTTAAAGCTGTCTCGCTATGTTAAACCCATTTAACATAGCGAAAACAGTTTGTAAAAAGCAATGGAGATCTTGCTTTCTCCATTGGTTTTGCCCACAGTTCTGATGTACTGCATAGGCAGATGCATGCGCAGTACATCAGAACTGCCGCAGAATACCAGACAGCTGCGGAAGGGCAGCAAGGAGGCATTATACAATGCCATTATTTAAGAAAATTAATTATTTTTTTTCTTAAATAATGTCATTGTATAATAGCAATAACCCACATCTGGGTGTGGTTAATGCTGGATTTACCCACGGTTGGCTTTGTTTGGACACTCGGGCTTCGCCCTCGTGACCAAACCACGCAAACAGTGGGTAAATCCAGCATTACCCACACCCAGGCGTGGGTTATTGCTATAATAAAGTTCAGCTGTCCTAGTAGGATTTTCCTGACATTTACTCAGTTACTTGCTACAACAAAAGCCATGGTTCACAGAGAGCTTACAAACTATCAAATGGATCTCATTGTTGAAACGTATCAGTCAGGAGAGGTGTACAAAAAAATTTCCACAGCATTGGATATACCATGGAACACAGTGAAGATAGTCACCGAAAAGTGGAGAAAATATGGGACGACAATGACGTTGCAAAGAACTGGAAGTCCCTCCAAACTTGATGAAGAGACAAGATGAGAACTGGCCAGGGAGGCTGCCAACAGATCTACAGCAATACTGAAGGAACTGCAGTAATTATTGGCAAGTACCGGTTGTGTACTACATGTGACAACAATCTCCCGTATTCTCCATATGTATGGACTATCGGGTAGGGTTGCAAGACAGAAGCTTTTCTTACACAGAAAAACATCCAGGCACAGCTAACATTTGCAAAACAATACATCAAGTCTCCCAAAAGCATGTGTGAAAAAATGTTATGGTCTGATAAGATCAAGGTTGAACTTTTTGGCCACAATTCCAAAAGGTAGGTTTGGCACAAAAACAAAACTTCACATCACTAAAAGAATACCATCCCCACGGTGAAGCATCGGGGTGGCAGTATCATGCTTTGGGGTTGCCTTTCTTCAGCTAGAACTTGGGCTTTAGTCAAGGTGGAGGGAGTTATGAATAATTCCAAATACCCATCACTTTTTGCCCAAAACCTTCAGGCATTTGCTAGGAAGCTGAAGATGAAGAGGAATTTCACCTTTCAACACGAGAATGACCCCAAGCATACATCCAAATCAACAAAAGAATGGCTTCACCAGAAGAAAATTAAAGTTTTGGAATGGCCCAACCAGAGCCCACACCAAAATCCAATAGAAAATCTGTGGGTGACCTGACGAGGGCTGTGCACAAGAGATGTCCTTGCAATCTGACAGATTTGGAGTGCTTTTGCAAGGAAGAGTGGGCAAATATTGCCATGTCAAGATTTGCCATGCTGATAGACTCCTACCCAAGAAGACTGAATGCTCTAATTAAATCAAAAGGTTCTTCAACAAAGTACAAGTTTAAGGGTGTGCACATTTATGCAACAAGCTTATTGTATGTTTTTTTTTATTTTTTATATTTTTCCTCTAACAGATTTGTTTGTTTTTCAATTGAATTGCACAGGTTATAGGTCACATTAAAGGTGGGAAAAGTTGTGAAATGATTTATTGTGGTCTATTTTTTTATATCACAAAAGCCTGGCATTTTAACAGGGGTGTGTACACTTTTTATTTCCACTGTATATATATATATATATATATATATATATATATATATATATATATATATATATATATATATATATATGTGTGTATATATATATATATATATATATATATATATATATATATATATATATATATATATATATATATATATCTATATATATATATCAATATATATATATATATATATATATATGTATATATGGGTCCCCTTCAAAACATCTAACACCTACAACATTTAATTTTATAACATTGAGACCAGAACATCTAAAGCCCATAGCATCTAAAACTCATGACATCGAATTTCATAGCATCTAAAATGTATAGTATAATATGTAATAGTGTATCAGGAGATATGTAAATGGCATAGTTTAATCTGTTAATCTTGTGGTATCACTATGAGATGCTGTAGTCTTCATTTCTATAGTTATTATTTATATAGTGTAGGAATTAATACTCTTTATATAGTGTTTATTTTGCCACTCTGTATGTGTTTTTAGGCCATACAGGTAAGTGATATAGACATTATGTACACATTCTTTATGGTGATCATGATAGGTGGGGTTAGCAAATGAACTTTTCCCCACTGTAGTGCGATCTCAGACTTGGTATATATTTCATTTACAAGGGTTCCTCATGGGGTGGGTGTAGGTGGGCTTGCCCTCCTGTAGAAACATAGTAAACAGTGTGTTTTGTAGTTTGGTGTTGTTATATGTGGAGGGGATGTTATTTTTATGCAATTTGTAGTGTTTGATGTTCTTATGCACATTTTCGATGTTATAAATTTCGATGTTATTGTTTTGAAGTAGACCGACACACACACACACACACACACACATATATATATATATGTATATATATATATATATATATATATATATATATATATATATGTGTGTGTGTGTGTGTACTCATACATATAGATAAATAGAAATATACATGCATTCTCTGGTCTGACTGCATAGTGGTTAAGGTGCAGGATTACCAAATGTTAGACCTGGGTTCAAAATTTGCCAGAGCAGCAGTAGTGTCTGCACAAAAGAAATGCCTGGCAATCTAGTTCCTTAATATGTCATGGGAACTACATGGGATCTTCCCATAGAGTTACCATGAATTGATTTTTACCCAGGGGCAATTACTGCTTTATATATATATTGCATTTGCTCTAGATCACTTGTTACTTGTGAATATTGTTGTAACAATTTGCTTAGTAATCTGTATAAATCACAAGCATACCTCCCAACTTCATAGTACAAGAAATCTGGACAAAGTCAAAAATAATGGGGATCAAAGGCCCAAAAACAGGGACATATTTTAAACATTGATCTCATAAACTTAGTTGCTAGAGTAACAAGGTTTACATTGCCATACATTTTCAGAAACCTATACAGTCTGAAACTCAAATATCTGTCAATATTTAGTAACTTCACCGTTCAATGATTTTGCAGAAAACTACAGATCTTTATGAGGAACAGACCAAAAACATGATACAAAAATCTGGACAATTGAAAGGTATGGTCACAGGTCTGCTTTTGAGCTGCAAATCTGCAAGTAGTTTCTCTTAGCTTAAAAAAGAAAGCCAGAGCACATAACTTCTTCAGTCTGAATTCTCCCAGTGTGTCCTTATTACCTTCACCGGCAGTTAGAACACGCATTAGAATAGAAGTGCCTTCAAGAAAACCTCTGTTGTGTGTATGGACATTATGTAATTACTCAACACGATGCATGATTTACAGTAATAATAAGAAGAAGCTTGCCTCTAAACTTCTACGCATTTAAATCCTACTGCTGGCCATTAAAATTTATAGCAGAGACTCATAAAGGAAAGCACTTTCTTATTTTTCAGAGCAGAAGGATTTCCGATATTAGACAACATGAATTAGTGATAAGGAATCGTTCTATAGATAATGCTCAAGTTTTAATAATTCATTAATGCTTAATTTTATGACTTAAATCAATAAATCTAGGAATAGCAAAATGAAATAATATAAATAAGGAATATATAGTACAGAGCCCAAAAGCAATGCAGCTGATAGGCCTAGTGCCATTTTCAAAATGGAAAGGTGGTATTGACAGGTAAGAATTCATTAAATTTATTAGCAGGTCTGTACCTTCTCTTTTTTTATAAATTGTTGTCCATGTTGTTGAGGACTAGTAGTTTTGTTTTTACCTTGGTATATAGAACAGCATTTTCCTTGAGTAACTAAAGGTCAGCGTTACTAGAAAAAAGCAACTTATATATAACCTCATGTTGCACTGAAAAGAAACAGAAGGCATCCGGTGCCAAGGTTTGTGAAACAGATGACTGCACCATCTGTCCAAAAGAGGTCACTGTCAACCTGACATGCATTAATTTATTGATTAATGATGTTGCCAGTTACAAATGAGCTCAAGGTGGAGGCTTGCTGGGTAGTGAGAGACAGAAATGCTTTGCTTTTATTAGAAAACAAAGTATTTTCTGTAATAATGTTTGAAAGTTAGAAAAAAACACTGGGGAAGCTTTTTCTATTGTTTTGGAGAAAAACACGGACCTTTAATTCAGTGATGCAAAGTAAATCAATCAAGTTTTCTGAAACAAGAAACTACAAATAAAATATACTAAAAACTATAACACAGAATAGAAAATCCACTATACTTTAAAATTTTACTCCAAAACATACTACAGCTTAGCTTATTTCAAACAATTCAGATATAAAGAATATTTGGAGCTCCAGAATCACAATGTGCATTATGTCTCCTTCAACATTATTTTCTGAACCAAAATATAGTATGCTTTGAATAGTTTTAGAATTTAATGTAAACTAGTCCTAAAGTAGGAAATTTTCATTAAAATGATGAAGAAATCAAATCAGTTGTTGCACTTTTAAGTTGTGCATGCATTTATTCCTCTTATCCTTTTTTATATCTGGCCTCCTGTGCCTTGTCATAATGAAAAGTTTTTTTTTCTCATCTTCCCCATGTGTCTATATATATAGTTTAAAATGCATCAAAAAAGTCATTGCATATTCCTCTCTGAACTATACAGTAACAGTTCTCCATTTAAATTGCATAGACTGATTGCAAGTACATTGGAAAAGCATGATAATTTAACAAATACCAGACCTGAATTGGAGTGGTTTTGCTGTGTTTCTTCTGTTGTTCATATACAGATCTGTTGAGTGCCACATGATAAAGAAATAGGCTGAGTAAAATGAATACTTTAGAACAAAATCATATAGAAGCTTAATTTCTGGCATACAAGAATTTTTCATCTTCTTTACTACGTGCATTAAAATACCTCTGAATAACTACTAGTCGATAGCTCAGTTCTTAGTTTTTTGATCTTTGCATCTTCTTCCATGGACATTTCAAATTGTAATGCTTGATATAGACATAAATCTGATTTTTACTTAATGTTTTACATGTTCTTGTTGCATAATTGCCCCTGTTGACATGCCTTTACAAGAAGCAAATGAAGAAGGACTTTTCTTGCAACTTAGATTTAATGCCATCTCTTTGTTAAGCAGGCATGTCCACTGGACATGTATCATTTCTAGGGTGACCTGGGAACTGTAGTTAACTGACTTTCTGTGGGTCTCAAATGGAGGTGGAAGGATTTGAACTCTGCTCACCAGAAACAGTGTACTAACAGATGACAGCCTTAGTGTTCTGTGCTCGCTAACTACCAGATTCAAAGCCATGCTCATACAATATGGGTGACACAATTCACATATGGGTTAAGTGTACACCTAACATTTTCTCATCATAAAAATGTAGTTCCAGAGGAGTAGGCGTTATATGCAGTATATATGAAATGCTTCCAACATGGTAAATTATTTTTATGTATAAAAAAACATCAACAGTACAACTTTTAATGAAGCATTCATTTAGATTATTAAAATTATAGACTGAACATTTATACTTTGAACATTGTTACTACTTACAAATTCATTGACCATTTCTGAAAGGTTACCATACCTCACAGTAACCACTTTCTATTCAGAGACAGCTCCGTTATGGTGATTTAGCAAAAAAGTATGCAGCACCTTGGTGGGCTATCTCTGCAGCCATGCAAAATGCTAATGAGACATTCAAGGGGAGGGATATGCTAATTAGCCATGTGTTCTCCCATTGGATGCCTTCAGTAAAGCATTTATGCAGTTGAGTGATTCAGAGAATCACTCATCTGTGTGAGGTAACACTGCCACTCACTGTCAGACATGCTAATGAGCACAGCCACATATGTTCACCTATGGTGGTAGGGTAAGTGCTGGGGAGTTTAGCTGAAAGGGTGAGTGTGCATGTGTTGAGCTGCATGTGTGAATGTGTGTCTGCCTGCAAGGTCACAGAAGGGGGCATTAGTTAGAAGATAGGTGTATACTCATTTCCTCGTGTGCATGTGTGTGTGTGTGTGTGTGTGGGGGGTGGGTGCATGTATTTGTGTGTGCATGTGTGTGTGTGTGCGCGTGTGCGCATGCGTGCATGGGTATATGTGCACACGCATGCATCTGTGTGTGTGTGTGTGTGCTGGTGGGCTGTCATACTGCAAACTTCTCCTGTAACATCAGGGGGACAAGGACATCTGAGATATACATAGTATGCAATAAATGCAGTAAAACAGATTCAAACTCTGTGCCCTTCCACCTCAGAGAGAGGAAATTAGCCCTCTGAAACACCACTAGACATTAGGTCTAAGTGAAAATTTCACCTAAATGTTTAAGACAAAGAAAAGTATATGAAGTTAAATGAGGAAAAAATTTCAATCCATACACTAGTGATACTCAAGTCAGCAGTATTCACCTGCTACACTAAGTAATCATTTAGAAAAGACAAGGTTATTTTTCATAAGACGATGTATGAAAATGGAATGTTGGGCATAACTGAATGATTGCAACAGTCTGTGTGTTACAAAGAAAACTGTACATATAACAGTTAAATGTAGATGTGTCTGTGTGGGCGAGGCTTCAATATAAAGTCAAGAGAAACACTAGATAACACTAGCAGGAATTTTAGCAGTATTAATTGGACTTATTTAAAACACATAATAGCAACAGCTTTAGCATTGTGGTGTACTCTACAAACAAAAAGATTGCAACTCTGATGGCTCTCATGACTGACTGACTGTAGGGATCCCATCATTTATGATGGACAAAAAAAGGACATTGAGGATGTTTTATAAATCTCAGACAAATAAGAGCTATGTCACTGTGGGTGAGTGAGCGTCTATGTTTAAGGAAGAGATGACCTCTGTCTGGCATACAAAGCAATCTCAGACCCTGCCATAATAGGACTGCTGCATATCCGTAATTCAAGCTCCACTTGAGTAACCTACATGCGTGACCTCAACCTGGTCTGTGACATCAATAGAACTTGTTGGCAGGACAGATTTGTGTCCCAGAGTCTCCCCCTTTTGTGGAATTCACTCCCTCTCCACGTACAGGGAATACCTCATTAAGCCTTTTTAAGCACAACCTGGATAACTGGATAGCAGAAAATACACCCCTGGGATTTCAACTATGTCCCTGCTTGACAGTGGCATAGGGTGCTGAATTTTTGGAACATAAGCTAAATTCTTGGCTAGGCTTGTTAGGGCCTCAGGGCCAATAGCCTAGTAACTTCTTATGATAAAAGTGAATGAGGATGTTTTTTGTCCCAACACAATGCATTTTTTTGCCAGTGTTTACAGATGCAGGAATGTTCTGATTTGCACTCAAAATAGTTAAGGGTTCTTCAGAGACATGCAAATTAATCTATAATGAGGTCTCTCCTCAATGCAGTTAACATGTCTATAAATCGGAAATCTATGCATCATGTAAATAGCCTCTTTTTATCAGAGCTGGTACTGGCAACACTGGAGAATTCTTCCTGTATCCCTTGGCTTGTCTGTCTGGAAGGTATCCACATCACACATTAGTGTGCCCTTGTAAATTATCAGTGTCTTTGCAATATCGAGTATAGTGTTTTGTAAACCTACCTGTATAGTCAAGATGAACTCAAAAGAAGAAAACCTCCAAAAACTCTTCCATAGGGAAAAGGTCTGTTAATACAGATAACCATAACATTTTCCACTGCTGTGGATGGCTTCTCAGTCTTTGCCCTTCTAGTTCCCATATTCTGGATTTCCAGTCCCCTGGTGTGGTATGGATTCTTAACCATTGTGAAGTATAATCTGGAGGTGGCTTGTTAGTTAATCAAAAGATTAAGAATATGTGCTGTTAACAAGCTACTTACCTTATTCTAAGGTTTGATTCCTGTGGCCTGCATTTGCATACTGAGTGACTAAGTAGGCCATTTAATCAAGTAGTACTATGGGGCATATGGTAAACTGTGGTAGTCTTTTAAATGGCCTCCTGGATCACATGTGTAGTAACTAACTATGAGCTTTTGGTGATCAGCTGTGACTTTCTTTCTTCTGTGGTCGTCAAATGAAACTTCTTTGTGCTTGGAGTTAATATGCTGGTCAAGAAAGTTTAGATGTTTTGCTATTGGGTTCAAGCTCAGGTTGACAATGTTGGATTTCACTTACATACATTTAATTTCATATGGTGTAAATTGTGGTCAACTGTTCTTCAAACTCTTCTCTTGCAAACTAGTTCTAAGTAGTGTGATAGCATGCAGACCACTACAAGCCACATTCAATGAGTGCTCACAATTTATCAGGAAAAACATTCCGTAAAAGGCCTGTAAAAATCTATATGCCTACACTACCGAGACACTATTATAGATCACAAGGGTGCTGTGGTTTCATCAGTAGTGTATTCCCCACTATCTGACCTTGAACATACTTGTAAATATATTCATCAGTTTCTGTTTCTAGGTAAGACCTCTATGCATAATATCTTGCTGACATTTTTTTTTCATTTTCCATGGTGTCCAAAATAAATTGCTAGAAGTATTGAACCCAGATAGCTAGACCTCCCTTCATGCTGAAAAAAGCTTAGTATAGATCATTATACTATGACCAGGATTATGGAGAACACACCATCCAATAGGATACCTTGAAATTGCTGTGGACTCAGGTTAACATAGCAATAATTAATGCTGTGGGTTTGAGTTTTGTAGCATTTGCCTATTAGTGAAGTTAGACCATGAAGGAGAAGCTTTGGTGGTCTAAAAAAAAAGAACAGTATCTTATATGCAGCATAACCTAAACTTGCATCACTAATTATGATTATTATAACTTGACTATGAGATATGCTTAAATTGTTTGTGTTTTATAGCTCCAGTTATAAGCTTTATGTTGATAGAAATAAACACTGCCTTTAGTGGTTTTACTTGCTTCTGATTGCCTGCTTACGTAGCCCTCCTGTTATGTGGAACTGTGATCACACCTTCAATGAATGAAAACAGAATTATAATTTTTTTGAGTGGGGACATTTATTCATCTACTGCATATGAGATGATAGAAGGCTTCCACATGGGAAGAATTGAAACAGGTAAGTAAATAGCAGTCAGTCCTTCACTTTTTTGTAAATCAGAAGGCAGTGTACTGCAAAAAATAGAATAAATGCTACACTATTCGATGTTAAAGATGAAGTGGAATATGTGCCTCAATTGATTCCGCCTCCAAATGTGAGCACAGTAACCTGGGACTATGGCATTTTGTGAAAACAGCAGATAATCTGCTATGGTTATTACTTCTATGCTTGTGGTTTCCCAGAGTGCTGCTAGTAAAGCTATTATAAAGAATGCAACAGCTGGTCTAAACTAGAAATGACAATTTTGAAAACTTGCAATTTTATAAACTGTAACTTCAGTATGAGAAAACATACTTGATTTATTTAATAACAATGGGATATATTTTACAATTGGAAAAAGGCAGTTACACGGCACAGAAAATGAAGTAAACTGAAGTTGTTCAAGTTTGTTAATGCACGTGTTCCCATTATATAAGTACTACACAACAGCTGGACTTATCAAAACTTAGTAGGCCTAATTAGCAAGTGTTCAGAATATAAGGGCAATTTACAAATATTTACTTTTAACAATGAATTCACAAGTTAAGCTGGTGAGTCAATTTCTTCAACTGTCAATGTGCAAGGCCTAGAATTGTTTTGCAAGCACTGGTCATATTATTAGATTATTATCACTTCCGAGTGGAAGGATTTTTTTTTGTAGTATTTTAATAATAAAATACTGCATAGCCCAGCAGTTTAAAATGCATTAGTTAATAAGACATTGGCAACCCTCTTCCATATATCATCCATTTCCAATGGTGATATAATCTGAATTCAAAAATGCCATGCACTTAAACAAGTTGTTCCCATATTTTGAATTCTGGTGGTGTTGACATTAAATTGTTTGGGGATTTTTGTAATTACCATAAATCCTCATATGCTCTTAAAATATATAATGCCCTTTCTCTTTTCATGTGTTTTTTAAATGATTCCTATTGACCATCACAAATTGTGGCTGTGAAATAATGCATCTTCTAGATGCTGAGTTTCTTAAACTCAGTAAAGTATTTAACATTTTCAAACAGTTAATATACCAGAATTTTGCTTCTGCTTACGTCTTAATCAACCAGGGAGAATAAATTTAAGCCTTATTATTTGAAACAATATGGGAAATTGTATAAACCAATGAAATTATTGCATAGCCTGCATTGAATTCTTTTAAATAATCTTGAATGTCTTCTTTATAGGTGACTCAGATGTAAGCTACATTGTAATTCAATTCAAATCAAAAATATAAACAGTAGAATCAGTTACGGGGGCTTTGTTTTTAATAGTGTATATTACTTGACCCTAAAACATTCAATATGCTGTTTAAAGGTAGCTGCTTTGAAAATTGGCATTCTTATGTTTTGAATGTTAGACTCCACTAGAAGCTGTTTTACTTAAATGATACATCTAAATTAATTTAAATTTGTTCAGTCTTAGCATCGTCTTGTCAATGTTTAGGAAAGTGATGGAGAGATTGCATACTTAGTTCAGAAAGTGCATTTTACAATTTCAGCACATAATCATTACTTATAACTACTGCTATTTAGAATGATAGCTACCTTATCTAGCACTCATATCTGTCTCAGTCATATTGAACAGATAAGATCCGCATTACAAGCTCAGTAGGGTCCTTTCTAAGATCTTCCTTGTGGTAGCAACATATCTTTCTTTTTTTGCTTCCATTTCTTAGCTAGCAAACAGGTCAGAATCTAATTCAGTGGATAACTATCTTAGTAACTTGAAGATGTAGATTAGAACCTCAAGATATTTCCAGAGAGATACTAAGAATGATGTCAGCCTACTTCATATTACCTTCTGTTAGGAAATCATTACTAATAAATACAAGTTGTGGCAATTTTAAATATATCATGTGATATTAACGTGATACTACATTTTTAATCCTTTGAAGATCCATAGCAATACCAGTAGCTCAAAAGGTAGGATACTTGCCTTTGACACTGGACTGGATGACCAGAAGGTTTTGGGTACTCTTCTCAATCCAGATGATTGGTTGCTAACACTGAAGTGCTCCACTGTGTGTGTGTGTGTGTGAGGGGGGGGGGGTGCACTCCTGAGTATATCATTCTTTGCATGTGGTTTTGAACCAAGATCCCATCTGCCTGAGTTGCTGGTAGCTCAGATGGATGTAAAAAAACAATATGTCACAAAAAGAGTAGTGGTACTTTATTGTATCAAAAACCACACCATATAGTAACACACTAAAATATGCAGGATTATTCAGTTTGCATATACACATTTAATCCCTTTCCTTGTTTAACTAAAAAAAAACATAACCTATTATATAGTATATAATATTCTGTTCATGCTTTTTCCCCACAGCCACAATCAGATTTTTTCAACATATCAAATAATATCCACTTCCTATTAATCAAATGTTCATTTGTCTTAGCTAACCATATAACCCAGTGTACATAAAATCATTGCTTATCTATTCTTTTAACATAATCTTACATCTTTCTTTTCAGATACCCATACAGATTAATATTGATATCAATAATTTCAACTCTACCTATACTCTCTAAAAAACTTCTTTATATACTGCCTACCAAACTGTATGCACCCCTTCACATATTAATAAATCATAAATTGACAGCTCTTCCTGTTTATAAAATAAACATATCATTTCAATTTGAACAGTATGCAACATGCTCCCTTTAACATTATTTTTTTATGGATAATCTCCATAAAAACTTGACAGTCCATCATATCCCTACATCTTTGTTACTTTTTTGTCTTAATTGACTTAACAATGTCACCTTCTACATTCCAAATTGACAACCTTGACCAAAGAGACAGCATGTAATGATAAAATAATACACAACCTGATGAAACTTCTCACTCTTCAGTTTATTGTTGACCACTTAAAAACAAGATGAACATGAATTAAGCACTTTTGTCTCTTCCAGGTTGAGGGATATCATTACAGTTAATACACACTTGCTCCCACTTCCTTTTAAAAATCAATAATCTCCTCACCTAAAGAAAACTCATCACATGAACACAGTTAATAAAAATATATATAATTATTGAATAAACGATTGTCTGTACATTGACATTACTAAATATTTTTTCTAAGCATATAATCATAAAAACCCTTCAAATGTAAGTATATTACCAATAAAATCCATAAGATTTGCTCACAAAATATTGTTACACTTTAATTGTTCACCCTTAAAGATCAAATAACGTTATCCTAAGAACATTTACCATGCAAGCTTAATCATTCAAACCATATATGTTTTTTTTTTAGCTACCACTGTAATTCCTTAATCTAGAGTTTTGTTTTCCATGGTCACCCATAACATCCAATTCAATAACATCAATTACAAAAAATTCAAATGAGTGTCTCTTGTGTTTTTCAATATGTCTCCATAGTGCAGTAATTTGATCCTTAGCCCTGATGTCCCAAAGGTTTCCATAAATGATGTTCTTAAAGGCTCGCTCTCTCTGTCTTAGCAATGTAAAAATCAAAGCAGCTCGTACATTGTGAAGCCAAGCGTTAATAATAAATACCTGCATTCTTTTTTCATACTCGCCTATCCTCTTACTCTCAATATTATTCACATCTGGTTTCCACTGGGCAGTTGTGTCATAATAATGTTTTATTTCTATGTTTTCATTATCTAAGTTTTCATTTGTCTTTTTACTGATGTCTATAAATATTCATATTTCAACCTATCTCAGCAATAATCTCTCCTGTCAATTCTCTTTTCATCTTTAAAAAAAACAAAGTAGATTTAAAGAGGCTGCAAAAACAATTCTGTCATTTAAAACAAGCCCCCTTCCACACTCTTTCTGATAAATACATTAATACTCAATAAGATTGAGTCTTGAGTGCCACAAAATAACAATTTTTGTGTCTAAATTTGATTATTTTTCTTATGGAATCATATTCAGTCCTGCCAAAAATAAATTGCAAAAATGTCTTTTTAAAATACATCTTAAAAGTCTCCTAAACTTTGTCAGTATCCTTTAAATTGTCTGTTATCAGGGCTCATTCAGTATCTCTGAACTATCAAACCTCTATCCTAACTAGGACATTTTTCTCATATCTAATTTATGCATTCTCTTTCAAACACATACTTTTCTAATCTTTAGAGAGCTTAGAAACAGCACTAAAAGAGCTATCCTGACAGACAAAAAAACTATTACCTTCAGTTGCAGAATATCACTAATAAGGAACCTAAAAAATTCTGGACCAGTATTAATAATCTTCTGTCTCCAGGTCATTCCATTACACCTAATCCCCAGGACTCTAACCCAGAGAACCCTAAACAAACAGCAAATGACTTCAACTCGTTCTTCACGAATACTATCCAAACACTTGCTAGTCATCTATCTCCTGATACCGCTAATCTTCTTCCATCCACATCAAATCCACCTCCTACCCTCCACTTACAACCAGTCTCTACCTCCTTTATCACATCTCTGCTCCTAAAGTTAAAACCTACCACTCCCTCTGCAGACAAACTGCCTGCAGAATTTCTACAGGTAGGTGCCAAAGCCTTAGCCTACAGTATTTCTATCCTGATTAATAGATCTATAAAGGAAGGAATCTTCCCCTCTATCTGGAAAATATCTCATATCATCCCACTACATAAAGGGGGAAACTCTAATGATTTTTCTAACTTTCGTCCAATAGCTCTCCTCTCACCAATCGCAAAAATCATGGAAAAATGTATTCACAAACAAGTACTAAATCACCTTCTCAACAACAACTTACTTTCTAACTGTCAGCATGGTTTCAGACCCTCACACAGTACCACTACTGCTTTACTCTCCTTCACTAACTCCATTAACATTAATCGTAACAACAACTATCTATCATCCTCAGTCTTCATCGACCTATCCAAAGCTTTTGATATGGTGAATCATAAACTTTTACTTCATATCCTACAATCTCTGGCTCTTGATCATCTCGCCTTGTCCTGGTTTGCATCTTACCTAGAAAATCGTCAGCAGGCAGTACTTTGGAAAAATTCACTTTCTAATCTTCTACCTATCTCCTTAGGCATACCTCAAGGCTCAATCCTAGGCCCTTTGCTATTTTCAATCTTTATTAATGACCTTCAATCTGCTATCCCATATACTACCTGTATACAATATGCAGACGACTCAACTATAATCTGTACTGCTAACTCTCAAACAGAACTCCAGTCACTTACTCAAAAAGCTTTTAATGCTGTAGAACAATGGTTCTCTTACCGCTGTCTACTTCTTAACCCCAAGAAAACCAAACTATTACTTTTCTCACCTACTCGAAAATCTACTCCACCTTACTTTACTCTTACGTCCACTGACGGTACGCTCATCTCTCCTGACTTGACCACAAAACTATTAGGAATAACTATTGATAATAACCTCAACTTCGACTTTCACATCAATAACACCATAAAATTAGTTAATAAAAAAATAGGATCCCTTTACAGAATCAAACCTTTCCTAACACCTACAGCAAGGTCCACCATTGCAAGATCTCACCTAATCTCCACTCTTCTCTATGCTTCCCCCATTTACACTAATCTTTCCAAATACAACATGAGGAAACTAGAAACATCCTATCATAACATAGCTCGATTCGCTGTTGGATCTCCTTTTCGAACTCATCACTGCTTAAACCTAAAAGAACTAGGCTGGATTGAACTTCCTAACCAACTTGTACTTCAACAGATCTTAATTGCTTATAAGATTCTATATCAGCCAACCAACACACCAATACTTTCTAACCTTATTTCTCCATACAACAACCTGAAACAACTACACTCTTCTAATAAACTTCTGATTAATATTACCAAACCTAACAATAATGCAGGTGACAGTCTATTCTCAAACGCTGTTGGAAAAACATGGAATAAACAACCCTCTGAAATCACTTCTTTAACCTCTTTCCAACTTTTCAAATATCAACTAAAAATGTATCTCAATAAACACTGGCTTTCCTCCTGCACTAATCCAGACTAATGCTAACTCTTTTCTCTACCATTACCCTTGTTAACTTAAATAAAAAAAAAAAAAAAAACACTAAATTTTATTTTGTATATTATCTGTTTAACTTGCTATGATGTCATGTAACCTTTTATGCCAATTTATTTTTTATCCTTTTATATTGTCTATTTCACTTGCTATGTTTCTCATGTAAGCATTTATGCCTTTTTGTGAAAGTGTACAACTAATGGAGCTTTTCTCCCCGGGCCTCTACTGAAAACGGACATATATCCAGTTGGACTAGCCCGGTCAACAAATGTAAAATAAAATAAAAATAAATAAAAATAAATTTAGCTGTAAACATTTAACTAGTTTCTACAATAGACTTATCATCCAACCATTTTCTCCCCTTCGTTGCCATGATAATATCATCAGTATATGTTAAAATAGCTATATTAATCCTGCCTGACATAGAATAAACAGCCATATTATATCTAATATTTATTTCACATGACAGAACATTCATAATTAATGCAAATAGAATTCTGCTCATTGTTTAACCCTACCTCACATCACTGTCAACATTTTTTGCTGATTTATATGCTCTCTGTAACACCCTTAGGCACTTATCCTTTAAATCATACAGCTATAAAATTACCCATAAACATCTATGTTGAATTCTATCAAATGACTTTTCATATACATCCTACTATCAACTTTGTATCTTCTCTTTTATCCATAGCATCATCTAAAACTTCCTTAATAAAAAACAATACATCTCTTAATACCTTACATTTAACCCTGTATGTTCTTGGTAAAATAACTTCCCTTAAAACAGTTTCAAAACTATTCTTCATTATCTGCATAAAAATTAATAACCAGCATTAACTAGAGTAATAGGTTTCCAATTAATAATATTTCCAAATAAACTGAATAACATCTGCACACATATATTTTCTAATAAAACCATTCATTCAACAAATATAAAGAAAGATTATTTTACCACAAATCCATTTGATATACATCCAAACCTACCAGAAACTGATTAAACATCAATATTTGTAAGCACTCTGCCCAACATATGTATTGGTATCTACTTCTGGAAAGAAGACACTGAATCCTGTGAATATTTCTTAACCTTCCATTTTATACTTTATACACTCACTCATTTACTATGCAATTTGTAACATAATTTTCATTACAGTCATAATATCAGTCTGCAGACTTTTTATATTCTTATTCTCATCTTTTATACTTCTCAAAAGATGCCCACATCCTTTTTATTAGCCTTACTCAAATAAGGGAAAAAAAAACTCTTCTTTTTTCATCTAAACAAATCCATCCATCCATCCTCAACCCCTTTTTCCCATGGGTTCAGGGTGTCACTTAAACAGTGACAATCACCTTAAGTCAAGATTTACATGCCTAAGTGGTTAGCCCTGCTGCAGTAGTTCATCCATACCACTCATTCACACATGAATCTAGGGCCAATTTAGAGCATCAAATCGACTTACTGCATGCCTTTAGAATGTGGGAAGAAACCGATGCACCCTGAGGAAAGGTACATGACTGCAGGGAGGACATGCAGACTCTGCACAGAAAGCACCCCAGACAGAAGGACATGCAGACTCTGCACAGAAGGCACCCCAGCTGAGAATCGAACTGGAGAACCTCTTGCTGTGAAACGGCAATGCTAACTGCTGCACTACCGCTTAACAGATATCTTTGTTTAAATACAAATTATTTCACGTTCTTCTCATTTTCCTTCTGTAATTCTTGCTCTCTATCAAGTTAGTATGTATTGTTCCCTCCAAATTGACCATTATTTGCTCTTGTGACTATATATATATATATATATATATATATATATATATATATATATATATATATATATATTTTTTTTTTTTAATGCTAAAAGCCAGCGAGTCCAATGATGTTTTATACTTATTTTTAAAATTAACCACCAATTGGTCCAAATGTCATAAAAATCTATTATTGGGGCATGTGTCTTTCAAAAATATAACTCCATGCTGTATCTAATTTCTGTTAATAAATTCTCCTGCAGCCCTCTTTATCCTCCTGTCGTCTATAACCACTTTCTTATTCTTTAGCAACTCTATACAAATAGCTAAATAATCATAAGTAAAACCACCTTCTATTTCCTTTACATTTTCACATTCATAGGAGTATGATATTTTCTGTAAACTGCTGGAAAGCTGATAGATTTGCTTTGAGCTGCAGAATTGGAATCTATTTCAAACCGATAAGTACACTTTTGCAACTTAATTTGCACTGTGCTGTATTTATACACTTGCCTATTATTTATAGTGGTGCTATATTATTTCTGTCTATTGTTGTCTCCACTGTGTTTCTTCCACCCACCCTCCCTGTTCTTTTGTTGGTGTTAATCTTGGTGGCTTTGCAACTGCCCGCCCCTCTTGTAAGTTTGTATTTGGATACTCCTTCTGGGCCCATCTCATTTGCTTACTCAGTTGAGTGCAGTGAGATCATATTCTGATTTCAGGCACTCCTACTGTGTACCAAGAGAGCATTTGGGAAGGACAATCCCTGTAGCCTCTTAATCCTGCTGTGTTCCCTCCCTCAAAAAAAAAAAAAATAATAAATAAATAAATAAATAAATATATATATATATATATATATATATATATATATATATATATATATATATATATATTCAGCTGCTCTTACTGTAACTGTCTTAGTTGCTGTTCTGCATGCTGTTACTTACTTTGCACTTATTACTGCTTGTTAGTAGTCTTCTAATTTAATGCCTTCTGCACTTGCTTTTAGTCATTTGTTAATTTAATTACATTTAATTAAACTGTATTTGTCGTAATATTGATACATGTGTGCTAGTGCTAGCCTGCACTGCATTTGAAATGTATTTACTGCTGTTTTAGCTGTTTTTCTGTAAAAAAATTCCTAGCTTGTTTCCTGCCTTTCTTGTAACTAGTCTAGTCCAAGTACAGATGTGCTGTATCCAGGACTCTTTGTAAGCTTCTGAACCCCCCAAGCCTTTCTGTGTTGGAGGGAAACCTTCTAGCTTATCAGTGGGAGTGGTAAGCATTAGATAGCCTATCTACCACAAGAGGAGTGGTTCTTGGCCCAGAAATTGTAGCTACTGGCCGTTTGGGCAGTTTTTCCCCATTTCTTTCAAGTTTCCGGTTTAAAAGCCTCACTTGCACTGTTTCCCCACCTTTCCTGTTACTAGCCTATTCCAGATACAGAGTTGCTGTATCCAGCACTGCTGGTAAGTTTCTGAGCCCCTCAAGCCTTTATGTGTTGGAGGGAAGCCTTCTAGCTTATCAGTGGGAGTGGTAAGCACTAGGTAGCCTATCTATCACAAGAGGAGTGGTTCTGGCCCTGAAATTGTAGTTTATTGGCCGTTTGGGCAGTTTTTTCCATCTCACTCAACTTTCTGGTTTTAAAGCTCATGTTTGCACTTGATCCCCACCTTTCCCGTAACTAGTCTAGTCCAGGTACAGATATGCTGTATCCAGGACTGTTTGTAAACTTTTGAGCCCCGCAAGCCTTTGTGTTGGAGTGCAGCCTTCTAGCGTATCAGTGGGAGTGATAAGAACTGGGTAGCCTATCTACCACAAGAGGAGTGGTTCTTGACCCAGGAATTGTAGTTTATTGATCATTCTGGAAGTTGTCCATCTCTTTCAACTTTCTGGTTTAAAAGACCACGTCTGCGCTTGTTTCCCATCTTTCCTGTAACTAACCTACTGCAAAGCACTAGAAAGCCTTAAACTGATACAAGCCTTCTAGCTTAAATGAGAGACTTTGGAGTGATTGAGTATCAGTTTTCTGTATTTTCTTGCTGTACTTAACTGTTTTCTGCCTAATCGCTGATTTTTCCAGCACTTATTGTGACTTAAAAGCTTGTTTTTTTTTTCACATAGTGTATTTATTTGACTGCCTGCACTTTTAAAAAGTTATTTTTTGTTTAAATAAATTGTTTAACTTTTGTAGGCTAAAGTGCAATAGCCTTTTCTGATCGCTTGTAGTCATTTAAAGCTGTTTTAAGTGTACTTTTTTCTGTTTTTGCCTTATCTTTTCAAAAAAAAATGTCTTGTTTCCTGCCTTTCTAAGCTATTATAGTCCAGTTTTCAGGCTAGTGCTGAATTCAGGGCCATGTTACAAGTTTTTGAGTTGCCTATACCTTACTTGGATAGAGGGAAGTTTCTCTGTTCACCTGTGAGAAAGAGGAACTTTGAGCAGCCATCTGTCCCTGGAGGAGTGGTTCCAGCCCAGAAGTTAGTAGTTTAAAAACTGCGTTTGTACGGTTTTGTGCGCCGGGCAGCACTGGTTAGCTAGGGTTAAATTATTCCCGGCACCACTAAGTCTCCTTTTCAGTTTTTCCCTTGAAACTAGTCTAACTCTCAACCTAAGCACTCAAAAAGCATCCTACAGTCCAGCACTTGCTCAGACCTAATAGCAAGCACTAATATACCTCGACACTTGACTGCCCAGCAGGGCAAGGATCTTTATCCACCCCTCACCAACCAAGTGACAAAGCAGCTCACCCTACTATTCAGGCATGACCAAAGGGCAACTTCAGGTGTACTCTTCAGTCCAGCTGGTGAATCTGGGTATCTTGAGGCAATGTTACAACTGCCTCATGTACACAGACAGCCCTCTCCTCCTACCACAAAACACTAACATATGTGAGAGATGCAATTATAGAGCCAAACTGGAGGCTAAGGTCTCTCCAGCCAAGACTGGAACAGACAGTCATGAGGAGAAGGTTAACACTTGCACCACACCTCCAGCCTCACATAGACATACTAAACCAGCACTGGCAAAAAATACACATAAATACACAAAATCATACTCAGAGGCTCTATATAAAAACCTGAAAAAGCATCAGAGAGCCCCAAAGCAGACACCCACAAAACCTGCACCTCCTGTCACAAACCAGACAGCACATAAAACACAAAATCAATGTGCCGCACAATCACAGACCTTAAGGCGAAATAACATACCTAACACACTGGTAATAGGTGACTCAGTAGTCAGGCACACTGATGCCCCACTCACTAGGCTGGACAAGGAGAAGGTCACTGTTAGATGCCTATCGGGAGGCAGAATCTGCCACATAACACAAGCACTCAGGTCACTACAGAACAAGTACAAATATGACTCTGTCGTTGTTCATGTTGGTGTGAATGACCTGAAATGTACCTCCCTGGACTACATGTAAAGAGACATGGAACAGCTCTCTGATCATGTAGCCCAGGCGGGTATGACCCTGACCCTGAGTAGCATCCTGCCCTCAACAAGAATGATACCTCAGTATAAAGAAAAAAATGATAAATTTCAACACCTGGCTAAGCTTCAGGTGTCATTCAAAGGGAATCCAGAGTCTGTCAGCCTGTGATGACATGCTCGACTAGCCATGTTGCTTCACAAGAGACGGCTTGCACCTGTCACCCCTTGGCTTTCAAATACTGGGCAAGGCTCCTTCTGCCCCCATAGTGCCTTTTTTAGGCAAGGCTCAAAATCAAACCCACCACCATAAACAGCACAAGTAAAAAAATGAGGGTTATGCTACTCATCGCCAGGAGTTTAAAATCTCAAAATGCATGCACTAGAAGCACTCCTAAGTATGGAGAACATCGACATCTGTGCAGTAACTGAAATCTGGTTCAAGGCTCCAGAGAGCACTCCAGCACTACTGGGCTACAACTCATGCCACACATTTTGGCCAAAGAACATGGACTGAAACACAAAAGGAGGGGGTGTATCCATATTCATCAAGGATATTGACATGTCCAGGTTAGTGGTGCAGAATGATACCTCTGAGATCATCCATCGGGAAAATCTGCAATGCAAATTGTGGCCTGCTACAGATCACCCTCCATGACCCAGGACCACCACTCCGCCTTTCTGGAGACACTGGAAAACATGAAGGTCCTACCAAACACCCTGATTTTGGGTGATTTCAATTACCCTACCATGAACAGGGAAAACTACTTGAGCACAAACTCCCAGGCTCAGCTCTTCCTGGAATTTATCAACTCAAATGCACTGGATCAGCTGGTAAATTCCCCTACCAGAGGCCACAACATATTGGACCTTGTCATCACCAACATGGGTGACAGCTGTTCCATACCGGAGGTCAACCCCTCACTGGTTAGATCAGACCATAAACTAATCACCCTGGATGTCCACACCCCACCACCACCCCCAACCAAGGAAACCACAGTGAAAAACTTTTCTAAAGTAAACTTCACCTTACTTAAGGCAGAGGTGGTAAGTTTCACAGCCCCCACGCTAAAGGATAACACTGCCCAAGATGCAGAATTTTTTACAATTGCACTCTATGAGCACCTACAAGGATGTATGGATCATGCCATTCCTAGCAAGACCAAGACTCACTCCCCTAAGAGAAGGAAACCAGTCTGGTGGACCCCTGCCATAAACAGGTTATACAACAGAAGGAGGAAACTAGTTCAGAAAAAAAGCAAATCCCAAGAAGGAAAGACATCCCTGATCAGTATCAGTAAGAAACTAAGGTCCCTCATAAAATCATCCAAGGCTAACTTCGAAAGAAAAATAGCCAAGGATTCAAAAGATAACCACAAAGCCTTCTTTAGCTATGTCAAGAATCTAAGTGGCAACTCACAGATATGCTCTGAGCTAGTGCAAAATAGCACAAAATATACTTTACCTACTGATATTGCCAACATCCTGGCAGATAGATTCAGTGCAAACTTCACCTCCCTCTTACCTTCAAAAGGGCCCACAGCAATACTTGAAAAGTGTAGTGTCCCAGAAATCACAGAAGCACAGGTGAAAACAGCCCATTCAAAAGCCAAAAACACAGCATCAATGGGGCCAGATGGTGTCCCAGGCTGCGTCTTGCACGAACTACAGAACGAACTAACCCCCCTCCTGAACATGCTGTTCAACCTCAGCCTCTCCACAGGCTATGTGCCCATAGAATGGTGCACAGCAACGGTTATTGCACTCCACAAAGGAGGGGCCACAACTGACCCTGGTAACTATCGCCCCATAAGCCTGACTAGCCTGGTCTGCAAGGCTATGGAGCACATCATCATGGAACTCATTAACAAAGACATTGGGAACCTCAAAACATTTGACCCGACACAGTTCAGCTTTGTTAAGGGCAGATCATGCCTACTAAATCTGGTTGACTTCTTCAAGACAGTCACCAAGGCCATAGATGAGGGAAAGGTGGTTCACACAGCCTACCTTGATCTCGCCAACGCATTCGACACCATTCCTCACTCGGGTATTATAGAAAAACTCATCAGCCTGAACATAAACCCCTACGACACAAGATGGGTTGCCAACTGGCTTACAGACAGAACTCATACAGTAGGAATAGCGTGCTCCAGGTCCGACTCTAAAACAGTCACAAGTGGTGTCCCGCAAGGCTCAGTTCTGGGACCCCTACTGTTCGGCATATATTTCTCAGAAGTACAGGCAAACACAGGAGGACTATGGCTAACCAAGTTCACCGATGACTGCAAACTGGGAGCCATAATTGACTCTCCGGCTGACACGGACATCCTTCAAAAAGGCCTTACTGAGACAGACACCTGGTGTCAAAGTCATGGCCTCAAGCTAAATGCCAAAAAATGCATAGTCATCCCATTTGGGAAAAACAAAACACCCACGAATTACCACATAGGTGGCAGCCCCCTTAATACAGAAGAGGTAATAAGAGATCTGGGGACCCAGGTAGATAGTAATCTCTCCTTTGACAATCATATTGCCAAAGTAGTTAGGAAATCCTTCTATGTGGCCTATCTAATTACTAAGGGGTTCACATCTAGAAATAAAGAGGTTATAGTGCCCCTCTACTCGTCACTCATCAGACCCATCATAGAGTACAATGCCCCATTTGGGATGTACCTCACAAGACACTTCCAACAGCTGGAAAGACCACAAAAGCACCTCACCAAGAGGATTAATGGCCTCAAACATATGTCCTATGCAGCCCGACTGAAAAAACTCCAGCTGTACTCAGTGGCATATCGCTTACATAAAGGTGATCTCTGCCTGACTTACAAAGCCATGTCCAACTCAGAATTGATGGACATGCTCCACCTAAAGAAATCCAAGTCACTGCAAGCCATGCGCTCTAGTGAGCTAAACCTCGCCACAACAATAAATAGAACATGCTGGAGGGATAGATTCCTGTCACAGAGACTCCCCATGCTTTTGAACAAAATTCCTAACTACATTAGGCAGAGCCCCTCACTAACACTCTTCAAGAGAAGCCTTGACGAGTGGATGGGTAACAGAAAAAACACCCCTGGAATCACTTCATTGGCTCTGTTTGACAGAGTCTCAGTTAATTAATTAATGGGGAGGCAAAAGCCGACACACTCTGGCTAGGCTTAAAAATGCCCTCGGGCAGATAGCCTAGTACATACCTATGAACCTATGAACCTATGATATAAGGAAGAAGTCTGATAATAACTAAGAAATTATTTATGCAAGTAAGAACATCAGAATTACATTGATCTTTTATACATTTCATTATAGTCTGGCACTTTATTGATGTTATGGCTTTATTGTCTGATGCCAATAAATTATTGACGTTGACCAGATTTGCTGATGTGAAAATCTACGTGAGATCATTTTATGGTTTCACAACTTTATCCAATAAATTTTTCATGATCCAAAAAAAACAAATTGTTGTGAAATCTCACTTCATCTTTGTCCTATACTGGATCCTACTCAGTAATTTGTTTCTACTATAAAGCTCCAATTTCAGGAATTCTTACTGCCAGGCTATCAAAGCACTTTGCTTTTCATGATGTATTAATGCCTTTTCCTGCTTCATCATTCCCTTCAGCAAAGCATTCATAACTGAACATCTTTTTAAGTTATTCACCCTCACCTTGCACGGTAAATACATAAAATGTTATAGTTGTTCAACACATTATCTTCCTTAAAACTGCCTTTCATCACGTATATTCTGCCTATAATATGTTAGTAGTCATTATCCATTTTATGGAATTCTCTTGTCCTTCTCCACTAGACATCCCACTTAATGATGTCATCTGTATAACATCCCACTTAATTATGTCATCTGTCTAAATGCAGTAGAGGTAAACATTTAAAAACAGTAATGGACCTTTCAGTAAGCCTTGGAGGTCATCATATCTCTGTTTCTCTCTCTCTCTTTTGATCCAGACACGCATCATACTCAACCACATATTTTCCTCATTGTGTTATTTGCAGCACTCGTCTGATGGCATTAAAACGTGTTTGTTACTTTTTGTATTGCTGACGGATGGTGCACATGCCTGCAACGGCACTGGAAATGTGACAGCGCTTTCTTAGTCAACATTTCATTTAATAAGCAACGTAGTAAGAATGAATTATCAAAAGATAACCTAAGCTGACAGCTGCCTAACATATAAAGCTATGTAAAAACCAGAGCTGTTGGACATGCTACACCTAAAGAAATCCCAATCCCTCTGAGCTACATGCTCTAGGGACCTAAACCTTGTCACCACAATAAACAGGACATGCTGGAGGGATAGATTCCTGTCCCAGATACTTCCCATACTCTGGCACAGGCTACCTATCTATGTCAAGCAAAGTTCTTCATTAGCACTCTTCAAGAAAAATCTTGATGAGTGGATGGGAAATAGGAAATGCAACCCGGGGATCACTTCTGTGTCTCTGCTCGACAGTGGCACAGGAAAATAACTTTCTTGGGTGGCATATGCCAGGGAACCTTGTTGGCTAGGCTTATGTAGGCCCTTGGGCAGATAGCCTAGTACCTATATATGAACCTATGACAGTCAGCAAACAACCACAGAAATTAATAAAATATCTTCAATTAAATAAAAGGGGGCAGAAGGCAAGCATTATAGTAATCAAAAACAGGAAACTTTCCCAACCTCAAATGGAGCTTAATGAAATGTAGGTTTGTGCACTTTTTAGTTATTATAATTTTTTCCTTCATTATTTACCACTTTTATACTACATGCTCTTTGTATGAATTGTTTTATACTCAGCATACACAGTTCCATTTGTAACCCTTTTTACTCGACATTCTCGAACTTTCAAAGAAATGAAATCTACTGGATATGAGGTTTGGCAACAAACCAAGTTGTCCTGGGACATCTTCATGAGGGGTTATATTGAAATATTAGTGGGAGTTAAGTGGGTTGGGGAGGTGAAAGGGTTAAATGGAGGGAGGGATGATTGGGAGTAAATGAGATAAGGGTGAGGAGGGGCTTAAGGGGTTTAGACAAGTTTAGCTGGGCAATCACATTTTGGCATGAACTTGTTACCTACCCACCATCCCTTTTTTGTTGGTGGGTTGGTGGGGATTGGGGTTATTTTATCAGTCAGGGTAGGTAGAGAAGAGGGACAGGCTTGCCCTCTTCTGTTCCCCCTCTGTTGTCTGGATGTTCATTTCAAGGATTTGGGGAAAGGAAAATTAGCATCTGGAGGAAGATTGCTGAATAGATAAGCAAGCTGAGGTAAGGATGATGCTTATTTGGTGGAGGTTAATTCAATGAGTGGTATGAAGTGAGATGGGACTCAAGTAAAGTAAGTTGGATGGTAATTCAATAAATGGAATATGAAGCGAGTCTTAGACGCTGCTTCATAAGTAAAGTAAGCGAGCAGAGGTATGGAAGCTGCTTACTGGGGCAGAGTGAGTAAGTAAGCTGTCCTGATTGACATTACAAGGATGCTTATGCTGCGTTTAGAAGCAACTATATTATCAAAGCTATGTTATGGAAGTTTTAATAGAGGTCATCAAATGTCATTCGGTGTGATATGTTTATTGAATGGGATCGGGACAAACAAATGTTCGACATTTTTTTCTAATAGTGTACTGCTCTCTTCTTGTACTTGCAAACATTTTGATATATTTTCATTAAACTGCCTATGGCTCAATGGTTCCTTTCAAGGAATTTAGAATTGCTTTCAAAAATAAAAGATAATTAGCATAATGACATTTTAACAATACCATTTCAAGCTGCAGCTCTAATAAGTTTGTCATATT